>NC_066836.1:23447478-23747478 GCF_001640805.2 Lates calcarifer
AACTGGTTAGAGTGAGGCTGTAACACACATGTTGCCATAATAACACACTAGTTTATTATCAGTGTGACATCCTCACATTGTGTACATAAATCTTTCTTGATTCTCTTTTTTATTTTTCAACACACTTGAAATGTGTCAATATAAATTTGGGTCTGTTTTTTAAAGGTGCATTGTTTTGTCTTTAGACACTGGCAGAAGCAAAACAAGCTTAAAACACAGCAGAACTTTTAAGACCCATTTGACAACTTTTTTAGGCTGAACATCCACCTTGACATTCAGTTAACCAATAATCACCCAGACAGAGACATGAATAAAGACCAGTCACTAATCCTCCTTGTTTGTCCAGGGAACTCTTACTTGTTCGCCCTATTCTAAAGGATTTAACTTCACTATTTAATTTTTATATTTTCTCAATTTTCTCAATTTATTTTTCCCAAAATACACAAGAATGAGTTTATTCCAGGGTCTGGATCTTGATGATATTTAAGTTCTATAGGCTGCACAACAACAGGTTTTTGAAATTAGTTTAATTTGGCTTCATTTCATTTTTTCAATAAAAAAGTTTATTTTATTAAGTTAATTATATAGTTGGAATTAAATCACCAATATCCAAATTAGTATTAGGATATTTCTAGCAGGCTTTACCTATTTCCCACTGAAATAGTTGACAGTGCTGCACTGCAATACATTGGCAATTACATGAAATATCAGCAGTATAATCTATCATTTTAAATGCAGTTATTTACAGTATCATTGCTTGAAGAAAAGACGTCAGTACTTTCAGTACTGCACTGAATTTGAAAACACAAAGAACAGGGAACCACATTCTTGCCTGGACAGGGAATTTTTCACCTATCCTCATCCTGCTAATTACTGGGTAAGTGCCATTTTTTTCACATCTCCAATCAGCTCTTATTGTTCCATGATAATGCCGTAAGATCTCAACATCAAACAAGGCTGAGCATCTCCTTCTGACTGATTAACCAATCTTCATGTTAACGATTCTTTAACTAACGTTGTTTTTCTTTAAGTGAGTGCAAAGCACAAGTCATTTTTGAGATTGGACTCTGAGCCAACACACAAACACATTTTAGATAAATGGTTGTGATTGGTCTCCCCCCTGTACCAAGGGGCCAGATCTGTCTGCAAGAGTGAATAAACATGAGCTCACCAATTGGTATGGTTTCCATGGTAGAGCTTTACACAATGCATTTTATAGAGGATATTTAAGGACTCAAACCATTTGTGTCTGACTCACATGTTTGTTAACCTACAAAAGAAAAAATGTGCAGCAGGTAGTTGCAATGAAAACACATACATAGATTGTGTATTATGAATGTGGTTCATTTTTAAAAATTCTCCATTCAGATGCCATAGAGTAGGCATCATGTCAGGACATCTACTTGATTCTCTGCTTTATCAGGATGTAGCATTTACACTAACAAATCCACATTTGTTCTGTCATTAAGGAAGATATTGAAATCCCACAGTCAAATGAGAGGGCACAGATTAGCTCTGATTTATTTTGCCTGTTATTGTTATTATCAGATCAGATCTGATGTAATAGATTGAAGAAATTTTATCTCAGGCTGTTTTTATGTTTTCCTCTCCTCCCAGCCCACCCAGTGTAATAAATAGCTGTATAATAAATCAATCCCTCCCTATTCTTGTGGGCCACTCAATATGTATGTGGTGTGACAGGCTAGGCTGAGACTCAGATCATATATCTACTGAGATGATTGCAGAATAAATCACAGCTTTTACAGTAGCAGGCTGGCCAAGGCTAGAGAGGCCATCACACTATAGCCCTCCCTCTCTCTCTTTCTCTCTGCCTCAGCTAGGACTTTTCCCCTATGATTCTCTTAGGCTCTCTCCCCCAGGGTGGCCTATTTGTAACTCAGAAATTATGTCCTTTCAGGTATATAGCCCCTATTTCTTCTTTGTCCTGCAGCATACTGATATAACTGTGCTCCATGGAACATTTTAACATGACTATCACATTAATTTCTACATTAATTTTAGACATTAGCATAATTGTCATGGCAAACAAGACTAACACTTAGAGGACTGGCTGCCTCAGCTAGTGTCCTTGTTGGAATTCACATGTGGAGTCACCACATCTCATTTGGCAGGAATCTTGATGGATGGCTCTGCTTCACAGAGATACATAAGACTGTTGTCACTGTACTTTGCAGTGAAGCCATAATTTTAACTTCCATCATACTATCTGCATAATTTCTCCTACATCTGCACCTAACTCAGAGCCGATGTTTCTGTTGAGGAATTCTGAGAAATTGGTGATTTTAAAGAATTAAAGTCTAACCTAAAATAACACTAAACAGTATGTGTTCTTATTAACACTCAGTTTTTTATGCCTCCATGTCGGCAACATCCTATTCTCGTGAATGTGATATGTTATTTGATTTCATTTGGCACAAAAGTCCACTTAGACTCAAGGATAAACTGATTGGAATTTGATGGTTAAAAGGTCAAAGGTCAAGGTCACTGTGATCTTACAAACACATTTATGGCCATGACTCAACAATTCTTATGCTAATTATGAAACAGTTTCATGTAAATGTCCAATAGGATAAAGTTATTAAGTGATGACATTTTACATCTAAAAGGTCAAATGTCAACTTCATTGTGACATTGTGATGTTCTGCAAAAAGTCCTGGATGACAACCAGGTCCTCCTCCATGTCCTCTGGTACTGCACCCTAAGCTCATTGATTTTGATATTGAGCTTCAGGTGACTGTACCATGTACTCTACTGTAAAAATAGTCTAAAATTATTCTATAATGAATGCAGCATGTTTCTCACTGGAAATTATTCACTGGAATCATACATGTCAGTACAGTGATAACTGCCATTTCACCAACACACATTCAGTTTTCCAGTATTCTAGGTGGGCTGTGGGTTTTTGAAGGTTGATACAGATTCTATTCATTTGTGTGACTGTAGGGCAAAACAATAAATGGATGAAACAATTAAGTTCTATTTACATGAAATTCAGGATTGAATCATTGAATATTTCTTCATCACAAGTTTATACCTGGCAATGTGGAATAAAATGTTCAGGCAAATGTCTTGACAAATATAGATATGCTGTGGAGTGGAATTTGGTAGGCATTCATGGATTGAGGATGAAACCTATTAACTTTGGTGATCCTGACAGCTTATCTAGGGCCACCAGCAGGTCAAACCTTTCAATTATTCAGTGAGATATCCCAACATTAACTTGATGGGTTGTCACAAACTTTGGCCCAGACATTCACGGTATGTAATGAATCATGTTGACCTGGCTTATACCCCATCTTATCAGCTTCAGCTGTACAGTGTTTTTATTGTGAATTAAGAAATGTTAGAATTCTGATACGCCAAGATGGTGAATCTTAGTGTGCTATCAAATTAACACTGTCTTTGTGAGCATGTTAGTGTGCTGAAATCTTGCACACGTGCCTTCAATTCTACAGCACTAGAGCTTCTAACTGTGTTTGTTCTTTGTCTTGTTTTGACTCAAAGACATTATCGTCTTTAGACATTGAAGTTTCCTCTTTCCATGGTCACTTTTGCCTGTTTGGGATTCTCTCTCTGCTTGTCTCGCCCTACTATATTTTCTTTCTGTCATTATAGCTTTAGAGAGAGTTTGTTCACTTAAAACTCCACCTCTGTCATTCTAATACTGGACCATAGGCATAGCACCATGTAATGTCCTTAGTTTAACATTTTGATGTTAATCATTTTGAAGTGCAAATGCCTGTGGGCTCAACTCATCCAATGGACTGACCCAAGGTTCTTTACAATTCCTTGCCCTCTCGTCTCCTCTGTCCATGACCTGCAGACTGACTTGAGTCTGCTGCCTTCCAGTGGAAGCTGCAGGACACCAGAGACACACAAGTTACAGGAAATCACAGTGTAGTCGTATTAATTCTCCCCTTTCATGACAACTTTGAAACATGGGTTGCAGTTCTTTTTGTCTACATAGCAATGTATTGGTGTTATTATCATTATTATTATTGTTACTCACTTGAAGTAGTGGGTCTATCTTACAATGACATTTGATGTTATTACGCATTTAACACTCAGCATACTAGTCCACTGGTTAATGTAATTAGCAATATCAGTGAATTAAGCTTTAGTTTGCAATTTTTATTGAATTTGTTATTTGTTTTCATAAGCACTGCATGTCATTCCACTACTCTTTTTTTGTCATGCATCCTGTCTTTCTCCACTATCACTATCAAATAAAGGCATAAAATGCTCCATAAAAATTCTTAAAAAGAGAAAGGAAAGCTAAAAACAATGGGAAAGGAAGCAGTTCAGAATTACTATTAGCATTTGTATAGCCAGCCACCGCGGTGGACACACAGTATTTTTATCATGGGTCCAGATGTAAATCAATCAAGCAAATGGTCAAATCTCTCATTGTAGAAACCCATTTGGCAGCAGTTATAGCTTTGACTTTTCTTTGCCAAGTCTCTAGCTTTGTTAACTTTTCTAGAGAGTAACTCGACAAAATCTGACATTCACATTCCCCACAGTGCCATCATTTGATCAAAATATCCAGTCATCATATTTAGGTTTATGACCAAATACCTGCAAATTAATTCTAACTAATTAGCAAATGTTTCTATGGTAACATACAAAAGTAAAATGGTAAACATGGTCAACATTACCATTAGAATGTTGGCATTATGTCGGAATGCTGACATTAGCATTACTCAATGCACGGTAAATCAACACACAACACACTAGCATATTGATGTTTGTTCCCTGTTTTTCTTTTAATATAGCTATGTAGATGCCATTGACAGTATTTGGACCACAGATACACATCGTCCTGTCTGAGCCTGCCTACATTGAAAAGCTGGGAAAACACAGTTTGTATTGTTTTTCATTGCAGATAATTACTACGCAGCACCTGGAAAGAATTTACAGATGTGCATGTGCCTCTTGGAGATCGCTTGACATATCTTGCTGCCATGGTAACTGTATCACCACAAAACTGTTGCAGCAGCCTTCTACCAATGTGACCAACTGCATCAACTGCAGGTGTGATATAATCACTATGCAATTCCCACATTGTCCTTCCCAATTTCAAAACAGAATTATAAGCTGTCTTTTACCTATGATATGAAATATAGCCTAAACAATTTTCCCCACATTTTTCTATTATTTCTTCGGGGCAACCACGTGGATCCCTAGTTTTATAGTGCAGTTCAGTACCTCTCACTCATGCCAGCACAAAATATTTTTCTCTGCTCAGTCTATCTCTCCCACACACAGTCCTGACCGATGAGATGAACGAGGATTCCTCTCTGGAGAAAAACAGATTTCTTATCAGCTGAAGATTGTCAGGTGAGTGCAATATATGCAAAAGATGGATAGACCAACTGGACAGTATAGTGAGAATGATGATGATTTGTGTACTGTGCGTGTGTGTGCGTGTAGCTGTGTGTATGAGTTTTTGTAAATTCTATGATAAATTCTAAGTTATTCCCTCCTCTGCTGGGAAATCACAACATGTGGCTGTGTTTTGTATGAGTGTATGGTGTGTTTCTGGTGAACACACCAAGACATGGCACAAAAAAAGACATGGCAAAAAAATAACCCATGGAGTTTAATAAATTGAAAAGAAGAAGAGGAAGCAGTGAAGCCAAAGTTGGGTCTGTTGTGTACAATTTGCAGTAAAGTGTAATCTAACCAGAGGAAATGTTTATTTCATTGCGTTCAAAATAAGAAAAAAGTGAACTCATTGAGTGCAAGACTGAAGCTTACAGTCTGCAAAGAAACATGGACATAGTGTAAGCTGTGACCATGTTCACAGATCATCGACCTCAGTGTGTTTTCTAAGGTCACGCAGATAATGACTCTCTGAATGTCACTAAGTGGGTGAGTTAAAGCCTGAAAAGAAACCATCTGAAAGTGTGTTGAGAGATTAGAGAAGTGCAGTTCAGAGCCAATCTGAGGGAAATAATGCAGGCCAGGAAGACTGGCAGAAGCTGGTGAAATTCAAGTGCTGGTGCTTGAGTAAGTCCCAGTGTGTCTACATACTTTAAAATTTCTGTGTTACATTTTTGATAAAATTGAAAGCAAAACGATTTTTGATTAAAGGGCAAGTTAACACAACTTAACAAATCTAGTCTTTATTGGCCACCAGTGGTTCAACTGCTCACCTCACTGCAGTGATGTAGAAGTTTACTTCAGGGTGTCAGTACATCCTGACAGAAATGTTGGGTGTGGTCGGAGGTCCAAAATTTTGTAGCTTTGACAAACTTTCAATCAGAGGAGGTCAGCAGAACACTCCTTTTCAGCTTGGTATTAAGTTTAGGTCATTATGGTTAAGGGGAAGATTAATTATCATTCTCACCCATGTATTTCCAAAATATATTTATTATAGACCACAAGTCAATATCCATGACAGACAAATGTCAGCCCTAGCTAGTTAGATTGGCACAGGGAATTCCATTGTAAAATTAAACTATTTAAATTTAAACAGTAATAACACTAGCTGTACACAAAGTTTGCTTTCGAATGTCAATGCCAAATCATCAACAGAGACTATACAGATCTGTGAATTCAAATAGTTTAATATACATGCAACCAGCAATAAGCAGGGCCCAAGCACATGTATGACATGTATGCATTATACAGTCAACATGTGTGTGAACAGAGCTCACAGCAGACAGTGGGGATAACCCAAAGTTGCTGACATAGATTCAAATCAGTGACCTTACTGTCACAGGTCATGCGCTTAGATCACAAGACCATCACAACAGCACAGTTTTCCATGACAGCAATATACACCAAACATTACCATTCTACAATAAAGCAGTGAGAGTGAATAACCTAATGATCTTTAAAACTTCAAACATAAAGAGTTGTGCTGATGATCAGTCTGTCATAGTGAGCTGGGAAAGTTAACACCAAGTTGACAGCAGCATATTTTTAGAATGAATGAAGTGCTACATATACTAACAGCAGCTGAGTTGCAGGTGGTTGGGGTTCATGGTAGCATCTGCAGTCCTGTCTATGGAGCTTAGGCATCAAAGGACTTTGGTTAAGGTTATGGAAAGACTGAGGTTTTGGTCAAACCATAGCCAAGTTCTATGACTGCCTAAACAACCATAACATTTTGGAATATAGAGTCAGTGTCAGCAGGGATAGGCTCCAGCTCCCAAACAACTCTTAACGGATAAGCAGTATAGATAATGGATGGATGATTTAATGTGAGAGACATTCTATCTGTGAATATTTTACTGACACATTCAGTATCAGCACATCTGCAACTTCCAAAATACATCAATTAACATTTCATCAATATTTTAATAGAGAATATAATCCTACTCCAATTATGTTTCCTACAAATCTTTGCCATTGCAGTTTAGTTACTTAGAAATGTAAAGTGGCTAACAGTAAATGAAAGCACTGGTTGAACAAATATAAAACAGTCCATCACCACAGTCACAACAGTCCACTGTATGCTTGCACAGTGATGAAAATCCAGTCATACATGTATACAGGTTATACCACTGCTAGTCCACTCCACTTGCTCATGCAGTATATTGTAATGAAACACACAGATGTGATTTGATTCCATGGTATTCATTTTTCTGCCTTTTCTCTCCATGTTTTTCCTGTTATTGTGTATGTGTGGGTGCATGCAATGGTGCATGACCCCAGATTATATGACATTCTGGCCTTTACTGATAAGAGAGAATGGCTTCACCTCAACTCACAGATCACAGTGCAGGATAGAGGAGGAGGAGATAGACGGAAATAGGGTAAATATCGGGGATGTGGGAGAGAGGGGAGATGAATTTTCATTTGGAGTACATACCAGAACTGTTTAATCATGTCACGTATCATGTGGAAATACACTTGTAACACTTTTGTGAAGCACAAATTCAAATCTTGGGGAACTTAAATGTTGAACTCAAACTTTATGTTTTCTGGCTGCCACATTTTTTTTTCTGCATGTCTTCTGAAAAAGTAAATACAATGTAATGTCTTGCATTACATTTTTTGAAGGAGGTAAATTTCTATCAACTAGGTAAATTTCATATATGAAGGTAGATATAGCATCCAAAATAAATGAATATTTAATTGGAAATCAGGATTCAGCTGCTACAAACAGAGCTCATTTGCAGCATGTTACAACCTTTAAGATGGTTACAAAATGTGTGTATCTCAAAATCTACACAACTACAATCTACTTTATTTTGTTTCTATGTCTAGTGCCAAAAATGTCCAGAGTCAATTACTGGGGACTGGGGTCTGTCCATGTCCATGAAATGTTTTCAGATCAGTTTGATTAGAGACTGCAATTATGTAGTATGTGATACATATATTATAGTATATGGACGTAATCCTGTTGATCCTTTGTTTGTTTTGGACAAGATAATGAACACACAGCTCATCCTGCCTTTAGTTTCCTTGATTTACAACCATCCATTAGTGGTACTACATCTTAAAGGAATACATTACTCAGTATCAGGTATCAAATACTCCATTTCTCCTTACTACACTGTACTACTTTCCATATCACCTCATGTTCCTGCCTCATAGTTTGATTACTCCACAACAAACAGCATTTAGCAATTCATCAAAGCAAGGCAAGTATATTCACCCTACAATGATAAGACAATTCAAAGTGCTTTACTTAAAACACAGGCATTAAGATAGGAAACACAAGCTAGTATAAAAAGAAAACATAAGGCTATAAAAGATAAAATACATATTTAGACAAGATTCCAGGACAAAATGAAACAGAGGATTAAAACAAGCTAAAACTGAGCAAAACAGACAAAACCTGATGTAAAATCACTGAAAGTTTTCTAGAGTTTTCTGGAAGTTTGTTCCAAGTCACACTCAACCTCCCCATCAGATGCCCCCAGACTTTCTTCCTGTTCACAGATCCACCTGCTCACCTGTGATTCCCAAACACTGGAACTAGGGATGCACCGCTACCAGCATCGGGTATCTGTCCGATATCCTGTTCCTGTACTCGTACTCGTATTCATAAAAATGTCCCGATACCACTTTACAGCAGCGTGACGTTCAGTTGAGTGGTCAGGTGCTAATTGAGAGCAAGGAGGAGCAATGTCGGTGATGTGGAGGTATTTCAAAGTGGATGATGTTGACTAAAGTAAAGCGGACTGCAAATTATGCTCTGCACAATTGTCAAGAGGAGGGACGAAAGCAAGTACTTTCAACACAAGCAATCTGATAAAACATCTAAAAAAAAACAGCAGCAGTGTGGAAAGTGACAGGCTTTTTAGCTCAGTGTCCCACATTGTAGATGGAAACCAAAACAGACTAACAGCTGA
This sequence comes from Lates calcarifer, assembly GCF_001640805.2. NCBI lineage: Eukaryota > Metazoa > Chordata > Actinopteri > Centropomidae > Lates > Lates calcarifer. The sequence goes on from NC_066836.1 coordinate 23,456,811, forward strand.
TAATGCAGAGAAGCTACCTTTCATTTAAAAACCTGTTAAAAACCTGTCCCTCACTTTTTCAAATTAGACTTAGTTCCCACAGACAGATGTTGAAGTGAAATGTGTGGCAAGGCTGTTTGTTAAACAAAAAGATGCAGTTGAATGCTAAAATGTCAATAACAGTACTTTAACAGTACTTCTGTTTGAGTAAAATGTGTGGCAGTGCCATATGTGGAATGTGGAATGTTCAAATTTCAGTCACAGCAATTTCTTACAGCCAGAGAATGAAACAATATCTGATGAAAATAAAACACGTTTTCAAGTAAATGTACAAAGTGTAATGGCATTAATAAGTACTCATATTGGTACTCTGTATCAGCAAGTACTCAAATGTAAAGTACTCGTAATTGGAGTGAAAAAATGTGGTATCGGTGCATTACCTACACACCTGGTATTTATATCAGCTCTTCTTCTGTGTCTCTGTGTATTTCCCTTTGTGTTTTTCATGCTGTGTACTCTGATTCCTGCTACCCTGTCTGCTACTTCCTTTTAGTTACTTGCTGTTGTTGTCTACCTGTTTGCTTGTAAATGTGGTTGTCATCATTTATTTTGTTAAAGTAACATCACTGCTCCAGCCTGCTGTTTGTCTGCACTTGGGTCCTCCGTGCCTGTGCTCCTGCCACCAGCTGAGACACCATAAAAACTGAATGCAGCTTCTCCATGTTTAGTCTTTACTCTGGGAAAAAAAAGAAGCAGGGAGGGTTCATAAAAGAAGAACACAAAGACAGCACTACAGTACTCAATCTTACTGCAGATAAACGCAGAGTCAGGTTTTAGTTTACCACTATCTGTGTTTAAGGACTTAATGAGAGCAGCCTCAGTGCTGCTGAAATCCTGAAACCTATTTGATATGGGCCTATAGCTGATCATTACTCAGATCTAGATTGTTCTTTTCCAAAGTGGATTGATAACTGCAGTTTTCAGGGGTTACTGACAAAGGAGGGTTTTTCAGTCAGCAATAGCAAATAAGGCACAGACATGTGATGTCAGATAAGGACTGCCTCATACTTTACAGTTCTAAATTAGAAATGCAAAATCTTTCTTTAAAGATGTTATAACGAGTTCAACTTTTTGACACTTTTTTCAGTTTTTACCAATTCCAAGGTCAGTGGTAGACAAGAGTTTTTCACTTCTGTTGGAGCATTTGTGTGAAAACACAGGAATGATCAGAGAGAGAAGAGACCTTTGGAGATGATCAAGTCCAGAGTGTGGCCATTACTGTGTGTGGGTCCAGACTTGCCTGAACCATCCCCTTGTTATATTGCTATAGGTTGTCAGGGGTTTTCCCATGATGCACCGAGCTTCACTCTTATTCTTTATTTGTACATATCTCATAAATGCATGTTACTAACTTGACATCTTCTCCCTCCCACAGTCTTGTGTTTTTTCATCTTACCTCTCTCTTCCTATCATGTTATGCAGGCATTTCTGCCTCTGGAGCTGTAAAGTCTGGATCTGTGATTTCAAGCAACTGACTATGCCTCCAAAATCATGCTCAACACTAACTGCTAGTACTACTACTACTACTACTACTACTACTACTACTACTACTATTATTGTTGTTATAATTATTATTGGTAGCAGTAGTAGTTCTCTCTCTCTCTCTCTCTCCAGTTCTGTCCGAGGTTTCTGCCTCTTAAAGACTTTCCAGTCCGCTCTTGTCTACCGCTGCTCATTGTGGGAATTGTTGGGTTTTTGTAAATAACATTATATAGAGTACAGTCTAGACCTGCTGTATGTGAAAAGTGTCCCGAGATAACCCTTTGTTGTGAATGTCTGTGGTCCCAGGACAAGCTGAAATTGTCAATAAAGAGCAGTGAATTCAAACATTTAAAGTGATGTGTTCAATGCCAACAATCAGCTGAATCTCTTCATTCTTCTTTTGACTGGAGGTAGAAGGCTACTGATAAACACCTCACAAGGAGTTGAGTGTGGTCAAGTAAGATGAGTAAAATCTCATTTCAGCGCTGATTCAGCGGTCCTACACTCCTCCTAAACTGTCTTCTCTCTTTGCCCTGCAGTAATTTCAATAAAAGTAACTAGTGTTCAGTATTTATTAGACCCAACTCCAACATGAAGAAGCTCAACATAGTGGCACAGAAAACCCACTGCCTTCTAGCATTTTGGTGGTGTAATTGCAGAGCGACACAGACACACCAGCACAAGTATAAAGGCACATGACGGCATGGACCATTTGCATTGGCTAACAGTGAAGGTTCTGCATCAATCCTGCACAGTAAGTATAAAACCCAGTGTACACATTCACTTCTGATCAGTGGATCTGTAAAGGAATATGAACAATTCAGAGAGCAAGCTCCAAAGTATATTTATTCTTTGAATAGACTATAAATAGAGGTGATAAGAACGTAGGAGAGAGAGAGAAGGAATGACATGCATTAAAAAGCTCTGGCCAAGATCAAAACAGGCAGTACAGTTACAATAGAAGAAGACACCTCTTCAGGCCATAGTTTGAGCCAAAAAACAAATATTCATGTTCGAAAGATAGACTTTCACTGGACTACTCCTGCTCACCCATGTGTTATAAGTGAAATTTACTCAGCAACTTTGTATTACATGTTGTCCACTGCACTGGAAAAGCCAAATTGTACACTTTCCCATCAAAGTGGGGTGAGAAGCTGCTCTTTAAAGTGACAGGGATAAAGTGGAAGAAGTGATTCTTACAAGAATGCTACATACCACAGAAAAAATACACTGAGTGACGGTGAAGGAAGCGTCAGTCTGTCAGTGCAAATCTATCTGGGCCTTTGTTCAAAATTGGTCCAGATTATAGTCGCACCCCCCCCCCCCCCATCTCCTTTCTAAAGTGTTCACACAGACAGTGGCAAAGGAGTGTGATGAATATATAGAAAATTATTTGTGGACAGCTTGAAGCTCTTTTTTCCACACCATTTGGCCATTTGGAAAGCAGAAGTATGCCCATTTGTGACAGGTACAGAAACTGCTGCAGAATCTGTAGAGTTTTGGAATTTAGCTCTGTGATAGATTGGCAGCCTGTGAACGGTCCTCTTCTGTCTTTTTCCCAGTGGGTGCTGGGAGAGACTGGAAAAATGAATGGTACTAAAAACTAAGCAAAGATAATGTTTTTCATAATTTTAAATAATATATTATATCATACTGTATGTCCCATGTTATTAATTGTGGTGTTTGCCATGTTGCAAACCAACTGTTGCATATCTTTGCCCCAAGTGTACCTGGAACTTGGGCTCTCCTCAAGGGACAGTACTATCCAAGTTTAGGTTCAGGAGCTGAGGGGAGAACAAACAAAACAAAAGCAGAACCAAAGAAAGTGCATACACCACAAGTTATAGGTCCTTCACCCTCTGTAATGGAGTAGGCTTAATACATGTTTACTGAATACACAGATGAAACTAAGTCACCGTTTTCTCCTCCCCTCTCTGTTCATACTCATTTCCTCACAGAAACGCCTCTGACTCTGAGCAGATGGTTGATTACATTTAGGTTCAGTATTAGTATTTCAGTTTAGGTATTGCTCCCTATAATAATAATGTAATAATGATGGCTGCACACATGGCTGATCATAGTGGATATGTTACACCTCATTAGCAGGGTTTCACCTGGCAGACAGGTGAATGCAGTGATCATGGTAAAACTGCTGTGCTATTCACTGCCACACTAACTTCATGACTCATTAAACTGCACAGCAGTTTAATTAACTTTTAATGACTAGTTGGAGGTTAAAAGTGACCTTTTTAACACACTAAACAGATGATTTGTCAGTAGGGAGACTTTGAGCTCATCTCTAAAAAGTTTCACAATATCCAGCACATATTTTATTGCTACACTGATACACAACCATACATTTGGACAGACACACCCACACTAGATCTACCTTTTCCACAGTTTCTTTCTTCTTCCCTTCACTTAGTCATACACTTTGCTTATCACCCCACACACACACACACACACAGTAACTCATCTGCAACTGTCATCCTCCCAGGGATTTATATCTTAAGAGAAGAGGAGATTGAAAAGGTGAGATCAGTCGAGCATGATGAGGGAGACAGCTCGAATGGGAGTGAGGGATGATGCACGATCCATGTCATTCCTCCTACTATTTTCCTCATCTTACATCAGACATCATGACACCCTTCCCATACGACTTTCAAATCCAAGTTGTGCTTCACTGAATAGTCTGAATTAACATGATTCCTCCATACTGTCGTAGTTAATTGCATCTCGTAATGCATGTATGCACAATAAAGAGTAGTCCTGTTTTATTCATGTGACGTTCCAATAATTCTTTGCCCCTGTGACAGTGTTGGGTGTTAATATGTGACCAAATCTATCTGCTCGCATCTTAAACTTAATTGATGTAATGTCCCCTTTCGTCATCCTGAGTTTTATTTGTGTGTAGCAGCATAAAACCTGATAACAGAAGTAAGACAGATGTGAGAGGACAGGTCAAGAAGATACAGGTTCAGACAGTAGATCTTGTCCAACTCAAGAACAGTAATGAATAATATCCCCAATTAAAATCACTGGTAAAAAGCATCACTGTCATGAAGAAGCTGTTATAGTTATTAAAAGAGCAGTTTGACATGTTGAACAATTAACACATTGGTTTTTATTAGAGCAAGATTAAAAGATCAGTGTCAAACATGTCTGTGTGTCAACTACGGAGCTGGAATTAGGGCATGACTGGAAGCAGTGGGGAAACAGCTAGTCTGGTTCTGTCCAAAGTTCTAAAATACACCTACCAACACCTTTGAAGCTGACTGAACAGCTGGCATATTGTATCTTACTGGGTGTACTGTTGCAAATTGTTCAAAATTATTACTCCCTCCATAGAACATCTCCATCCCCCCTTCACTCTCTGCCAGGATGATCCACACACCCCACCCCCCACCACACTCAGCAGGGGTCACTGCACCACCCGCTCCCTGCTTCTCCGTTACATCTGACAGGTGATCAGGTGAGGAGGGAGCTGAGGGAGATCAAGGCGAGGAAGGCTACTGGCCCTGACTTCTCAAGAACTGTTTTTTTTTTTTTTTTTTTTTTTTGCACATCTTCAACTTGAGCCTCCGTCTGGAGAGAGTTCCACTCCTGTGGAAAACATCTTGCGTGGTCCTGGTTCCAAAGACCACGCATCTCAGTGAGCTGAAACACTTCAGGCCAGTAGTCCTAACCTCTCACCTGATTAAGGAGATGATCATCCTGAGCCACCTCTGACACCTGGTTTGCAACGAGATGGACCCCCTGCAGTTTGCCTACAGACCTGGCACTGGTGTGGAAGACGCTGTCATCTACCTGCTGCACAGATGCCTTTCACATCTGGAGAACACTGGGGGCACTGTGAGGGTCATCTTCTTCAACTTCTCCAGTGCTTTCAACACCATCCAAGCTGAAGCTGGAAGAAGCTGGAGTGGACTGTAACCTGGCTGCTTGGACCACCGACTACCTCACCAACAGACATGACATGTCATGGTCCCCCTTCCTCTTCACCCTGTACACATCGGACTTCAGACACAACACTGACAGTTGCCACCTCCAGAAGTTCTCTGATGATACAGTCCTGTACAAGAAGGGCCAGAGTCATCTCCATCTACTGAAAGGACTGTTCGGAGTGTGCAGGTCACTGCTGAGGACAGGACTGAGAGACTGAATAAGGAAGAGACTGAATAAGCTGGTCAGATGTGCCAGCTATGTCCTGGACTGCTCTCTGGACTCCATTGAGGAGGTGGGTGAGAGGAGGATGTTGGCCAAGCTGATGTCTATCATGGATAACCCCTCCCACCCCCTGCGTGAGATTTTTGGAGACCTGAGTAGCTCCTTCACTAACAGACTGCTGCATCCACGGCACAAGAAGGAGCAGCTACTGCAGGTCATTTATTCCAACAGCCATCAGACTGTACAACACCAGACTGACCCAACAATAAACCTGCACTCTGGACTCCACTTTCTGGTCACTTTATTTGCACATACTTTTTCATCTCCCTCAATGATTATCACCATTTTCCTATATTACAAACTGCACATTTATGTTTCTTACAGAGTTTTATGCTGCTTTTGCACTTTAATTTTTTAACCCTCTGTGCCTTTTTAATATGATGTTTTTTATCCTTTCTATTCTTCACTCTTGTTTGTTCTCCTCTGCTGCTGTAATGGGTGAATTCCAACAAGTGGGATAAATAAAGTCTATCTTATCTTGAACAGAAATGTACAAAAAAATCATTGTGTGGATTTAAGGAGATTTTCCTGATGAAGACTTTGGCCCAGTTTTTCTGTTCTGTTGTGTTACAGCACAGGTTGCCCAAGTAGAGGTCTGCATGGCCTAAGGCTGAGACCTAAAGCTTGTTTTGTTCAGTCTATTGGGATGTCATGTAAATACTACCTTTCTAGCATAATGAACTAGCTGTTTCTCCCTAACATCAAAAGCAGTATTCTCATCTAACTCTTGAAAAGAAAGCATATGTTTAAATGTGTACCTTGTCTTGCTGTGTGTACTGTGGCAGTTCCTCTGTATTCTAATTGTTTAATATTTATAAAATATATTGAACCTTCAGTATTCTGTAAACATACATGTCTGTCAAACATTCCCCACCTTAAGTCATTGAAAAAGCGAACTCACTGGTAAACGTTTGGCAGTATTTTCCTGTGGCATGTGGTGCAAAGTTGGATACGAACACCACTTTATCAATAAACACTTTGCTACATCGGACTCATTGATGTTACACTGTCAGTGCACTTGGCAAGATTTGAATGAGCCTGTCTGGAATCTTTCCATCTCCTAGCGCCTGTGGTGCAGCAGTGAACCATACTGATGAAGGAGATAATGCTGTTGACAGGCCAATGCATCATTCAGACTGTAGGATCAGCTGGCAGGAGACCACATAATGCTTGTCTCCATGCGAGTTAAACACCCAGTGGGATATTGTGTGTAAAATGAAATATAGAAGAGATGACTACCTGTTATATATGGTGTATTATTACTATTTTTTGGACTGAATTAATTCTAATACCAGGACTAAATATAAACTATCATAAGTCATTTAGTACATAGATGGATTTATCCAATGCTTTCTAGATAAATAGGTATTTTTATTCCACTTGTAGAGCTAGAGCACTCTTGTTGCCAAACCAGAGCACAGCACTTGTACTGTATCTTGTCATAGAGCGACGATGTAGTAAAGTAGAGCAATCAAATATTAATCATATTCATGAAAGAGGGTCTTAAATTTTGATGTTAAAATTTAAAAGTTAGTTCACAAAGACCTCAAGATGTTTTTTACTCTTAACCTACTTTATACTTACTGCCCAACAATGAGGAAATCAACAAAAGTATGAAAAGTCTAAAATATTTTGAAATTGCTCTGATGTTTTTTTTGTTGCCAGTTTAAGTCTGGAGACTGTGCTGCTCTTCTATTACGTGAGGCCACCATCTGGTTCGGTTTCTCTAATGTTAGGGTTAAATAATTGGATTCTGTGAAGGTCATTATTTACCTTTTGTTCCATGTCTGTGCAATATATTGTGGTATATACTCTAAACCCTGAGTGTACACCAGCAGTGCACACTTGATTAAGTGGCAAATTTATTTCTGACAAAGGTTCTCAAAACACTAATATTGTACTGCACCATATTATAACTAGTTTTTTCAGCTAATGAGACATGGTGTCACGACTGAACTAGGACGTGAACCCAAATGCACGACTCAGACTCCAAGTACAAAAAATAAACAATCTTTATTAGACAAAGTAACAACACAAAATCACTCAAGGCGAGGAATCCAAAAGATAACAAAAGTATCAAACCAAAATTGCTTGTGAGGAGGCAAAACTACTAGGTAAAGTATCAACAAAAAAAATCACTCAAAAGGAGGCAAAAACTACTAAACAAACAAGGCAGAATAAAGGCAAACACAAAGGATCAAAACCTGGCGTGACTAGGACTCGAGGTATAAACTGGCTTGGCTCTCTGATTGAACAAGACAAACTAGCACAGGACAAAGGCAGACACAGACTCTAAATAGACACAAGGTAAGGGGAAACAGGTGGAGACAATCAGGGCGGGGCAAGCAATCAGACAGGCGGGAAACACATGAGGGGAAGAGGCAAGTGACCTGAAACGAGAGGAGAGTAAGATTTCAAAATAAAACAGGAAGACACAAGACAACATGAAGATGGGACAACACAACATTGACTTAACATTTCCTGGACATAACACATGGTTCATTTAATTAAAGGTACGTCATCCAGCTTTTCAGAAGGTTTTGCCTTTTGGAGTCAGCTCTGACAGTCCTGTGATCTTCGAATAGAATAAAAGGAGAACATAGAATAATGCAGATTCCACATAGAGATGTAAAGTGGTATTAATAATTATAATAGTGATGACAATTATAATAGTGATAATGATAATAGCAATAGGACTAGAAGTAGTTCTAATAATTTCTAAATATAACAGCAGGCACTGAGCAGGATCATAGGAGCAGCAGGAGGTTTGCCCATCACAGATCAGACTCTACAGATCCTGAGGGAGAAATACCTGCAGAAAGTGACAGGAGAGGAGAGAGAGATGAAAGACCACAAAACTACAGGAAAGGGAAAATATCAGAGAGAGAAAAGAGCTCAGTGCATCAATCCTCCAGCAGTCTAGGCCTATAGCAGCATAACTAGGGGATGGTTGAAGCCTGAGCCAGCTCTAACTATTAGCTAATTCAAAGAGGAAAGTTTTAAGCATACTCTTAAAAGTGCAGAGGGTGTTTCTGTCTCCTGGACCCAAACTGGAGGAAGGTTCCACAGTAGAGGAGCCTGATAGCTTAAAGCTCTGCCTCCCAAACTCTAGGAACCACCACTTAACCAGCATTCTTTGAGAACAGTGTTCCAGTGGGCTAATAGTGAACTATAAGGTCCTTTAAGATAGGATGGTGTCTGTAGGTGAGGAGGAGGATTTTAAATTATATTCTGGATTTAACAAGGAGCCAGTGTAGAGAAGCTAATACAGGAGAAATATGGTCTCTTTTTCTAGTTCCTGTCAGTAATCATGCTGCAGCATTTTGGATCAACGGGAGAGTCTTTAGAGACTTGTTCAGGCAGCCAAACAATTATGAATTGCAATAGTCCACCCTAGAGTTAACAAAGGCATGGAGAATTTCTCTGCCAAACAGCGTGAGGAGAGAATCATCAGCATAGTCACCAGAGAGCTCTGGAGCACAAGGAAACAAGAATTAGAAAACACACTGGAAAAGAATAAAATGCTTTTATTGTCATTGTATCATCAGATGATTGTGTTGAATGCAGAGTTATAATCTATGAATCTATGAAGCATTCTGACATAGTTCCCACTGGGTTTCAGGTGGTTGAGCACTGAGTGGAGAGATATGGGGATATCATTCTCCATAGATCTGCCCTGTCTATATGGAAACTGGTGCTGGTCGAAGGCTGACAGGAGACTGGTTTGGAGGTGTTTCAGTATTAGTCTCTCAAAGTAACTTCATAATGATGAGTGTAAATGCAACTGGCCTGTAATCATTTAGGCTGTCAATAGTAGTTTCTTAGGGACAGGGATGATGATCAACTGGAGAGTCTTGAGAGACTTGTTCTGTTTGTGACTTGTGTGCTGGGATGAGGAGTAGTGAAAGGTGATCTCAGAGACCCAGATGTGGAAGGGGCACAGCTCTGTAGCATGCTTCCTGCTTGAATGCACATGATTGAGTGTGTAGTGTAGAGAAACATCAGAGAATATAACTCAGGTAGATATATTACTGACCAGCCAAGATCTAAGGCCCTGTTTACACAACAGTTTTGTTATAAACAGAAAAGTTCTTCCTTTGGGTTGTAAATAAATTCCTCATGTATGGCTATTAGGCTGAAAAGGTAATAGTGCATTTAGAGCTGCATATTGCCAGTTTACATGATGATGAAGGGTGCCGTTTTCAATTACAGATTACATTCTGGAAAATAGTTTCAAAAGTTTGTGTTTTCAGGCTCCCAAAACGATGTTGCTGTGTGAATGAAAGGCTAAACTGAAATTGAAGGTTTACCATTTTATGCAAAAAATTATGTTGCTTAAACAACATACCACTTCTAAAGTAGAACAAAGAATGGATGAAGAGCTCAGGTAGATATACTACAACTACTGATGAATAATGAAGATCAGGTGAGTTGGACAGCCAGGTGCCGAGTGCTACGCCGTACCTCCAACACCCACGTGTACACACACAGACACACACAGGGGAGGAGACACAAGGGAAGACAGGGAGGAGAAAGAACAAGGAAACGCTAGGGAAAATGAGAGTGCTGGGTGGGTGAGCCTGACAACAAGCATCATGCAAGAATAATGAACAGATATAAACAGATGAATCCCACATGTAAACATTAGTGCCTATGGAATCCTGGGAAGTACTTCAGGAGATTTTTTTTTAATTTTTTTTATCAGTTTTCATACCAGAAGCCTAATAAACACTACAGTCTAGGCATCCAAATCATGTTTCTGTAGACTTAGATAATTTATCAATATCATCTTCATGATTAGTAGTTTAGCAGATGTTCTAAATAAAGTTATAAAAACTGCCAGTACAGTATTAGTAATGACCAGAACAGGCTGTACAGAGTTCAGTGGCAACACAGTGTTAAGAGCAAACATTCTGTTGACATGTGTCTTTCATTATCACAAACTATGTCACAGTCTTCCTCACACACACTTAACTAGAGCACTAATGAGTCCTGTAAGTTGGGCCAGCTGCGTTTAAATAATGTGGTTGAGTTGTGGGTGGTTATGTGTAATCCCAGCTGCCAAAGCAAAAATCATTTAAAAGCTTTTTTGATTAAAACCCAAACAATCAACTTGTCACTGAGTGTAAGACGTCTGGGATGCATCAACTATGACGAGACCGATATGATGCTATCCACCGACTCAAAGCTCAGTGTCCTCCTCTGGGTTTCAATTTTCACCTCGTTTACAGCCCAAAAGTGGACCAACTCCGCTAATGTAGCCCAGATGGAAGTGAGCTATGGCCTGATAGGTAACATGTGATTAGAGTCTGGGGTACTGCACATGTACAGTAAGATGTCAAAATATTTAATCTGTTGGCTCTTAAGTTGTCATAAGTTCTCAGTGTTTCATTGACATGTTATTCTTCATTCTAACGATTATGATCTTAAGCTGACCGTGATGGGTCAGCTGGCAGAGTTTAAGTTACACCAGTTCAAAGGACTGCTTCTTTGTACATAAACGGTAACTAAGAATGTATTTATGGGTCAGATCTATGAAGATATAACCTACATCGTGGCAATGTGAACCACATGCAAACTTGATTTATCTTCCTATACATTCAACGACCATATCAGATAAGAGCACAGAGAGTTTGAGTCAGATTTTATGTTCCTGTTTAAATTCAGAGATCAGGGGAAACGATCAAATGTTCTGCCTGCAGTCCCATCATAAGACTTACACACACAGAATTAAAGCAAGCCCTTATAACAACATGGAATAAACGGGTGGACTAGAGAAGATGAAGGTGGTGAAGGCAGTTGTGTTTTCACCTTAAAACTGACAGTTTCATGAGGAAGCTTGAATTTATTTTACTCTCTACTCTGAACATGTCCTTTCTGAACATTTACTTTAAATTCTCACACAGACTGCAGTAACTATTTTTACCCATTCATACATGATGCAAACAAAATATGACATGAAATATGAATTGTTACTAAATCCTAAACAAACCAAACGACCAAAAGAAACAATGTGCTGGCGTATGTCACAATATTTTATGACTTCCCCAACATCTCTGTGGCTCTCAGCTCCCGCAGATATAGAATGGAAATAAACAGTCAGATATGGGGAAAAAAAATTTGCATTTGTAGGATGCATTCAGTGTAGGATTGATCTTGTTATTGGACATATATATATATATATATATATATATATGTGTGTGTGTGTGTGTGTGTGTGTGTGCGCATACCCCCCCTACCTCATGACATGCTAGTGTTTTGAGTGTTTGCATGTCAATGGTTTTAGCAAGTGGACACCTCCCTGCAACCTTCATGTTTTATTCAGCTGGGTCCATGATTTATCAGTCTTAAAAACATCATCCTCTTTTATACTTGTGCTATTGCCTTTAGCAACCCCATGCAATTGATTAATGAAAAGTTAAATCTATTTGTTTTTTTCCCCTATATGCCTCTGTTTAAATTAACACATGATCACACAGGGACACAATTTACCATGCCACTATGACACTTCCGTAAAAAATATTTCCAACCGATGTCTGATATATTACAATTTTGCCACAAAGCTAAAGATAGCCTGCACAAGACTTGTCATAAAGACTTATTTTACTTAATCACCTGTAAATGCAGTACATCATGAATCAGGCTAACAATGTGCTTTGTTCTTGGATACTCTGGAGCAGTGTGTTAGTATGCTGTAACTTTACCTAATTAACCTAGAGAACTACTTCATCAAATGTATTATTTAAAAGCAAAAATAAACTGTCAACAATAAATAAGGCAAACAACTAGTATTTTGTTTTCAATGATAATCATTATTCAATTATTAATTTCTGGTTTTAGTTTTCATTTCAAGCTGACATGAGACTGAAAGCTGGCTAAGCATCCTAGGGCGGCTCAGGAGGTAGAGCAGTCGCCCACCGCATAGGAGGTCGGTGGTTCAATTCCCTCCAGTCCACATGCCGAAGTATCCTCGGGCAAGATACTGAACCCCAATTTGCCTCCGATGTGTCATCGGTGTGTGAATGTGTGCGTATTATATATAAAACAAGTTGTATGATTATGGGGTGAATGTGATCTGTAGTGTGAAGCGCTTTGAGTGGTCGAAAAGCGCTATATAAGTACAGTCCATTTACCATTTCTTCATGCAGGTACCTGTCTTAACCTTCATTTAATATGACACGTTAAATGTTAAGTCAGGCACCAGAGATTATCTGATACACAGGGGAGCAAACAGCTGATGAAAAAATATGTTGTAAAAATGGTAAACACTGCCACCTACTCAACAAGGTAAGCCTAAAGAGTTTCCCCTACATGCATGCACTCTTCAAAGACCTTATCAGTTCACCCCCTGAACTGAACATTAAGATTGAATATTTCCGCAAATGGCAAGATTACAATCATTAACTGCATTCTTGAATGTTCACCTCAATGTTTGTCAGTTTATTCTTGCTGTAATGTAGCAATTTTTTGCAGCTTTGTTAATGAGGTTATGAGGTTTTTAATGGCCAACGACCACACCACTGTGTCTGCCGACCAAGCTCAACCCAAATATTTCACCATTTGCTATAGGAAAAGAATCTTGACAGAGCTAAACCAGGTTTCTTCACTACCCGGTCACGTCACCATATGTAGCACCTGTGGGACAGTGCAGTCTTGCATTTTGATAGGATTTGTTGGAGGTTTTGCAGCAATACTGCAGAAAGGTCAGCTCATTATTATACCACTGACAGGTTGAGAATTACCAAATAGACTGCTTACCATGACAAGCAGGAATCTTTACATCAAGACAGCAAGACTGTCCATCATTTGTCCTCACTCCATTAACAACATTTAAGCCAATCAAGTAAAATTCAGTCATCTCATTCAATTAATTTTTTGCCGTGAAGGTCAAAGGACCAAAGTCTGAGCACAAGTGATGAGCAGAAAAAGAATTTCAAAGTCCATCTGGAGTCATGAGCAGCAGTTCAGCTTGCTTATACCTACCTAGTTGTTGTACTAGCACTATGTAATCGCCCTGACTGCGGTACAATTTCATAAAATCATATAATTGTCCTGTAGTATAATCAGAAGGAGATAGACAGCATGATTAACTTGTTTGTTTGCACTTACAGGACTCTTCATCATATGTTATAATAATATTCTAATTCATCCTGAGTGGGAGGACCCAGGGGCAATCCATGCAGAAACAGAGACTAACACTGGCCAGGTTGGGAGTGATAAGTGAGCCACCATGCTACCTCATGAGAAAGAATGAGTGGGAGATGAAGTACAGCAGGTCCTTACCTTTGCTTTTCACACTTCTACTACTTTCCCAGGAGGTTCTCCACCTTCTTTTGCTCTGTCTTTCCAATGTAAGCACCAGCCTCCTGCATTGTACTGTCACAGTTTATCTTCTCAAGACTAAAGTTCAGAGGCCCTTCTTTTCCTTCTCTGTGTTCTTGTTTGAGTTGTGCTCCTTAAAAGACAAAGACAACATCATTTGTTTAATTTACACCAGCCAATTCTGAAGCCATCTGAATCCAACGTGCCATAATTCTAAAATAAAAGATGCTAAAGCTGGAACTGGTTTATCTGCTTGCTCAAGAATTAGATCCATTCCCCTGTTTGCTTTCCTAACTCCTCCTCTTTGATGACCACATCTCCTCCAGCTTGTGCTTTCCTTGTTTCAGATCCTACACCCTCCTGTACAAGGACTCCTTCACAGCCAATTCCTCACAGAAGCACTCTTCCAAAATGTCACATGAGGTTCTGCACTGCTTTTCACTCTGGATCAGCTCTTTATCCCTCACACTCAACAGGGTCAGGGTCTGCAGATGTGCTTTTGTGTAGTTTTCTTCTCATTGGTGACCCTGCTGATCTCATTCTCTCTTTCTTTCACTACCTCCTCAAAACACCTCACCTTCTTTAGTCACTTTTCTACAACTTGTTGAGTCTGGTGTGGTCCACTCTGTCCTGGCCTCTTTGAGGTCTTTTTGAAACCCAGCTCTCATTCTCTGTCTTCATTTCAGGCAGCCCCAATCCTCCTATCCTCTGGTCTCCACAACACAGAGGCTGCTCTGAGACATGATCATTATTTCTTTTCTTCTTTCTCTCCTTCTTTGTGCAGACATCCTTCAAGGCAGCTCTCAATTGGCCATCTCCGGAGCATGCTATGCCACATTAAGAAAGGTGATTTCAAATGTTGTAAACTTCTTTGCAGTTGGTGGCATGTGTATCCTCCAAGACCCTCTCCATGAACAACTTCTGGCCAACTCCTTTTTTGCTGCTGAAATATTTTATTTAGTCTGTTCTAATGAAGTTAAATCAACAGAAGCGAGGAACCATAAAAATGAACATTACCAGACATATAGTCAACAGAAGAACAAAATAAACAGCAACCTATGTTGTATTTCCATACTACACAGTTAAATCAAAACAGATTCGGAGTGTATTGTATGTTTAAACTGGAAAAGTGACACAATGTATTAATGTAAATCATTAAATTGTAAATTTTGAGACAGTTCCATAAAGATTTTGTAAATACAAAACCAAAATTTATATCCTTGAAAAACATTTTGATTTCTTTTTGTGAGGTTTAATTGGCAGTGATTCGCAGTCTGATTGACGCTCTTCTGTGTTGTACAATCTCCTTTTAATACAAATCAACAATGTACCGAACTATAAGCTGCTACTTTTTTCACATGCTTTGAACCTTGCAGCTTAAACAATGATGTGGCTAATTTATAGATTTTTACGGGCTGATGAGCTTCATGCCGGCAAAAACATTTAGACACCTGCGGCTTATAGACAAGTGCGGCCTGTATACTTTTTTTTTCTTTTTAAATTTAGTGGGTGCGCCTTATATTAAGGTGCGCTCAATAGTCCGGAAATTACGGTATATTTATTGGTTGTACACTAACAGTACTATTGGAGTATAATGTGCTGTCAACATACAGTGTGAAGATTAGAGTTTTAGTGTATAGGTAGCTTTTTGCAATGCCACATTTTATGAACATGTGATATCAATATACAAGTTGTGCCAGTCTTCAACATTTGCTGAGTTAGGGAAATAATTTCAAGCTTTACTTAATCAGTATCAAATGAATGTTCAAGTACATCTCAACAGTCAGCTTTAAGAGATTGCAGTTGTGCTCTTTTTGTGTTTGTTCAGCTAGGTCAGTCAACTAGTGACATTTTAGTCTCATGTTTGGAAACCTCCAGGCCACTGCAACTCCACTGTGAAGCTATCAAAGACTTTAGATGTTTAAATAGGTTCAAACAGCAGAATGTTTTTGACAGACTGGTTGCATCTGTGTTTGTTCTTTCCTCCCACTTTCCGAAGCATATAAACAATCTGCTGCAGGCTTACTGAGGAATTCAGAGGTTATCACATTTAATATGAAAGAGATTATTTTATGACTCTCATTGTATGTACTTTATTTAACTATTTATCTTTTTATATCTCTGAATGTGCTCTCTGAAGAATCTGATGTGGTCATCCGCCAGTGACAAAGTCATGTGCTGTGTACAGTTAGATTCTACTTTTTTTTGATTATTTACACTTCAAACTAACAGCTACACAACAGACAATATTAAATTCATGTCCAGTCATGTTGCTTGAGATTCAAGTGCAAATCAAGTAAAAAGCAGACATGGATATTGCCATAGAGTTAATTTGACTTTGCGGGAGAAAAAATACCAAGTCTCTTCAAGCAAAAAAAATATTCATTTGACTTGACAGTGAGGTGGACAATGGCTAAACATCTTTAAAATAAACTCTAAATGTTAGCTCTCAGGGCATTAATTACACTCCCTGTGCACTTTAGGCACACCTGCACACATGCTGATTCATGTTATAATCCTATCAGCCTACTCTGTGGGAAGAGTGCAATGCATCAAATCATGCAGAGGTCAGGAGCTACAGAGTTTTTAGTTAGAATGTTGTGAAAAACAGTTCTGTGTTGATGAGAGAGGCTGTTTGGAGTGACAGAAAGGTTCAGGCCCCCTCTTAATCACAACTGTGGTGAACAGAAAAGCATCCGAATGAACAATACCTCCAATCTTGAGTTGGATGAGCTACAACAGCTGAAGACCGTGTTGGATACCACTCCTCAAATCTGCACTGTAACAAATTGCTGTAAATTTACATGAAAATATCAACAGTATTACCGTATTATCGCTTAAATGAAATAAAGCAGAACTTTACTGTGTTTTTGAATTGCATCTTGGGAAGACAAAGAACACTTGATCTCACATTTTGACGGGACAAATTTTTCACCCGCCTTCATCTTGCAGATTAAAAGGTAAGAGTTTTTTTGTTTGTTTGTTTGATTTGCCCCTTAGGCAACATACATCACGACTCCAATCAGCTCCTCCTGATAAGATTACTCCTTCTGACCTGTTAACCAATCTTTAGGATTCTTTAGCTAGCTTCTTTTCTGTAAGTGAATGCAAAGCGAGTTAGACTTTAGTTAAGTTTTAGTTCATCCACACAGGAGGACGCACACTATGCACGAGCTGAGGGAGTACTTTGTCAGCTAACGTTAGCCACTTCTGAGTAACAGGTCTGTGAAGTTGCTAAGGAGGACAAATCCTTTTCCTGTGTCTGGAGCTGGACCTCTGACCCTGATCCTCCACAGTACAGAGGGAGTTTCAGCTTCTCATGTTCACATTATTTTGTGTTATGTTAACGTTTGCCAAGGGCATGTCTATAAACGTCATGGCTCGTTTTATGTAAACAGCAGTTCTTTATTGTGAGTGTGGCACCTGAACTGATGGAGAGCTTGTTAGCTAACATTAGTTAGCTAGCTAAATGGTAAAACAATCAAAGCATTAATTTCGGTTGAACTGTCCCTGTGCTTGGAAAACTGGACTGTGTCGGTTGAGGCTGGGGACAGAATGTTCAGAAAGGATTATTAATATAATACAGCTGCTGTCCAGCTGTAGCTGGCCTGTGGTCTGATGCTATTTAGCATAGCTCAGAATGCTAATGTCAGTTAGAGCTGGAGAAGCTGGTAAAGCTGCTCTGGTAGAAACACCTCTCCTCACATGTTCTGTTCAGAGTGAGTTTCTCTGATGCCTCAGTTGTGTTCACTTTATACATTTTCAGCATGTATCATCCTTATGTATGTATCAGTCCCCAAGAACTTCCAAAAATGTTAAGGTTCAGGCATCACGAGTGTGTGATGGAGTCCAGAACAAATCTGTACCTTACAATACACCTAACATGCCATGTTGACTTTGTAGTGCCAAGTCTGTTTCACTGACTCAGTTCTATTTCTAACTTAAAGTGCTGCATGGACTTGAGCTAGTTATGGAGGAGTGTGGAGGAGCCAACATGGAGTTCTTCAACAACAAACTCACCGCACAGATGTCTGGGAGTCCTGTCACTGAGTCCTAACCTGCTGTCATTCTGCACCATTCAACCACTGATGGCTCACTTCTCTGACACCCTGGAGGGGTTGATCCTTCTTGCAAGTGTAAGTCATGTTTTTTGTTTTTTTTACACCACACACATAATGCATGCAGTAAATACTCATCATTTCAGATCTGTCCGTGATCAATATAGTATTAAAAATACATTTCTTATTTTAAAACAACAGGGCTTGTCTATCAATCAGTTTCCTGGGCATGGTATCATTTCTAGTGTGACAGGAGTGGTGTCAATGCTGAAATGGATTTTTCTTTGTCAAGTTTTAGGTGAAACACTAAGAAGCTGTTTCGACCACTGAATGATCAGCACTGAGGGGCACGTCATTTGGATGATATCTAGTCAGCTATTCTGTCCAGGCTTGCTGCTGTCTTTTCTACTACAGCACCTTCAGTCTTCACTACCAAGATGATACTACATGTTCACTGGAATTCATTCAGAGGTTAGATGTTCACATCCCTCTGCTGGTACTGTGCTCACAGCAGCTTTGAGGACCTTGTGTTCCGTGAGTTTCATCTCACAGGTCACATACAAGCTGCCCAAAACATCTACTGTGGTATGTTAAGGAAGCTTTTCTGACACTAATCAAAATAAACACTCTCTCCTCAATGTGTAATTCCTAAAAAAAGATTAGAAAATGTAACATCACTTACAGCTAAGATAATAAAAGATAAAAGATTTATGTTATTATTATCTCTTTTTTTCTACACCAACTCTTGTTTTTCAGGTGGTTCAATGGGATAAATCCAGAGAGAGGCTCCACGATTGGACATGGTAAAGTCACCCAGAATAAGATGACTTCAGTCAACCCTCATGTCTCCAGTCAACTAAAGAAATGAATGGACCTTGAGTGGGACTTTATATAAGTGAACACACATTCACACACTCTGTTAGTCTTGTCTTAACTACACTCTAAGTCAAGTTAAATTATTCACTCTGTTTTTCTGTTTATTTTTCCTAAATGTTCTTGAATGTTTTTTTTTATTTTCACCAGCTTAATAAATAGTGTAATGGTCCAAAAAGATACTTTGAAGTTGTCTTATTTGTCTTAAAAGTTGAAGTTTACTCAATGTATTAAAACATGGTGTTTTATAGTTGGACCACTAAGGAGTATTTTATCAAATCACAAGGTTTAGAAAAAATATCTTTGTAGTCTCTTTAGCCAGCAGTTAATTCATGTATAGAGTATTATGTATTGCATATGTACTGCAGTTCACAGTAAAAATCTGTAAATATACACTGCATCTTGTTAAGTGCAAATAACAGTAATTAACTGCTAATCCTTTCATCAGTATTTTACTGTGAAAGGAAACAATAACAGTTTTTACAAAAACAGTAGCAAACTATAAATTTTATCAACAGCAGGATACTGTTAAATTTACAGTATCATGCTGGCAAATGTAGCTGCCAGTATTTTACTGTTATTTTATTGAGAATTTTGTTATAGTGTGAGGCTGCAGTGGTTGACAAAACACAGGACTTCACACAGGAGGCCTCTGTTCATTTCCCATGAACAGACCATTCTGTAACTTTAACTGCGTGTTTATTACTGTAACTATGATGATGAAGCTCCTCTTAGTACAAATCACAATCTTTCTCTAAACCTAAGGAAGTTGCATTGTTTGTTAATGCAGCCTCACTTTGCTGTGCAAAGGTTTCAGGCTCTAAAAGTACTGTGTATACACACACCTGGGACATTTTGTAAAAAACAATATTTCTCAGTAGCATCATGTTGGATAGGACCAAACATAAGAGAAAATAATGCATCTTCTGGTGCACATTGCAAGCATCAACCAAACACCCAGTTTTCAACAAGCAAGTGACTGTGGCCCATATTTAGCATCTGCATCAGTGACTGCAGTGACTGCCATTTAGACAGTCAGTGTTTTACAGCTGTAGACGTGTGAGTGATCAACTTGTCTATCAGGGATCTATATATGGTGCATGGAGGATACAAGAAAGACAAACGATTTGGCATGCACTCCTGAGCTGTGCACAGCTGTTGTGTTGTGGTCACTGTTGCTGGTTGACAGAAACCCAATCCTGAATCAGGGGGAGCTCTGTGAGCTCTACAGCATTTTGGAGTCAGTTTAACACTCAGTACTAATGGGAACAAAATGGCTTTCTTGCTGATGACATATCTGGTCAACTGTAAATACCCCTCCACTGTACCCCATGTGCAATGTACCTATTATGAACTTGCCAATGGCCATTTAAACTTACTCATTGTGAATATGCAGACACATTTCAGTGTTGCCTCCTTTGATATGCAGATGGAGACATTTCTATATTTATTGTTATTTGACATATTTATATATTTAGCTACAAAATAAAAACAAAATTAGCCACAATTGAAGTCATCTGGAGATGTCATCATGCTCTTAAAAATAGAATGACCCTACTCAAATTCATACATTGATAACAGTTGCTGGGAGCTGAAGAAAATGTAGAGACCTCAAAATAAGTCTAAAAAGCTATGCTAGGCTAATGACAGGCTTTCAGGTAAATTGGCTATTTCCACTACTTTACTGAGTATCCTAACCCAACCTAGATGGTATTTGGTCAGAGGCACCAATATACTGTATCTGTGTATGTAAAGATAAATATGAGCTGATCTGGTATTATAGCTGGTCCTCCCCCAACAGTGCAGTGAAGTACTTAATATCAGCAGGATTTAAGTTAATGCTGGGCTTTATAGCTCATGTGATTCCACAGATACAGTGTCCTATTCACAGGCTCTTTTGTCATGTCTCACACACTCACACCCACCCACACACACACACATTATGTACACAGTAGACCAAAATTATGCCATCTCCAAACTTTCAAGCAGAGGCAGGATTAGATGATCTGCTTCTGAACGGCCAGTATATCTGCTGAGAAGAAATGATAAAAGATTTTTGAGAATATTTCCCTGCTCTGGCTCTAAACCTGAGTGGCAGCTGGGGGTCGAAAGGATTTACAGGCTTCAAGAAGACAGACAGGCAAAGGTGTGTGGTTATGGAATATAGATGTGAAGATTGATCTGTCTATGTTAGATATTAGAAACATCTCGGTGTCTCTGCGGATCAGCCACTTTACTTCAACTGATGACGTCCGAAGAGTGTGTGGAAGTGTACGTGTGATTATGTGTGTATGACTCTCAAAGGAAAGTGGCACAACATTCACCCACAATCTCAGAGATGTCTTATTTTGTTGGATTAGTTCTTAGGTTAGGTTATTTTACTGAATATTTCAAAGAAGGTAAGGTAAGGTACTGCTCTGTACCCTTTCATGCATGAATTATGAAATCCTCATTCAGGATTTTTTTTTTTTCCTGTGTTTTTATTCTCCTTTAGACATGACCAGTCTTGTTTGCATATAGAAGTTTATTGCAAAGAAGCCCAGCATCAAAACAAGCACTGCAGTAGCCTGTGAGAGGATCCAAGCCAATATAGATCTCTCTCCTAACAGCTCTAAACATTAGTATATATATATATATATATATATATATATATATATATATATATATATATATATATATGTTAGTCATCTTTACGATTTATAGCGAGACATCGGGCTCTCACTCAATGACCTCACTTTTCCAAGAAACAGAGAGAAGGGAGGAAAGGCCCTCTCCCTGTCCCTTATATGTATATGTTCATGGCTACTAACCTAAACATGAGCCCAAAGAATAGAAAGACATACATGGAGCTTCAGGCATTGCAAAAGAGTAAAAACCATATATTGAACGTCAGACACTACAAGGTGCTTGTTCCTCCATGATGGTTCGTACTCCTCTTCCTCATCATCATCGTCAGGTTACTGCGGTATTCACTTAGCAGTTCATCTTTAGGGGCATGTTCCTGATGTTCTCATGGATCTTTGTTGTTTCATCCTGAACAGTGGTTCTGACGCTCACTAGTCCTCGGCCTCCTTCCTTCTGCTCAGTGTATATACTGTATATAGCTTTATTATTATGGCGTGCCATTTAGAAAACTTCTCGTCACAAGGAAATCAGATATCAGATCTGTAGCTCTGGACTCAGATTTGTTCAAACAACACAGGACACAGCACTGTGGCATATTGAAAACAAGAGGGCCTGGACCAGAGAAGTAGGTCCCGGAAATAGTATTTTTGTCGGTTGTAACTCTTTATGCTCTGTTAACTTTAACAAGCTCATGTTTGATCAGATTATCAAAATTAATACATTTCAGCTGAAGCAGTTTTAAGCTGAGGGTTCCACAGGCTATTCTTTGGAAATATGTGGGAGAAAACTGACCTCACGAGTATAAAGGCAGACAGTGTGTGTGTCTGCGGATACAACAGAGTAACCCCTAAACTCCAGAAGTGGGACACTGATGATGCTTTTCATCATTTCAGGCTGAAGGAATGAGGACAGCATTCATTTTATATCTCTGTCCTCTGTTTTTGCTCTCCCTCTGTTCTCTGAGAACTGGAGTAAATCAACAATATAAACACCACATTTATGCATAAATGTAGAACACAAAGCAGATTTTCTGCAATGGACTTATTTTTTAAAATGTACACAAGGGAGTGCAATACTTACAGATAATCAAACACAGGACATAAAATGTCACAAATGCTATAGCTGCCAGATGATACTTCTCAGCATTTTTGGCCTCACTGCAACTTTATAAAACATGTTGAGGAGGTTTGTTTGCATGTAGCATTTGTTACCTTTATCACCCAAACCAGCAGAGAATTCAAGCCTAGTCAGCTCATAGTACAACAGCAAAAAACCATCAGTTTATAATGGCTCCTGTTCCACAAGTTTTATAGACAAAAGTATTGAAAAATTTTAGAATTTTACCTGCTTGTTGCTCTAGATAAAATGTTAGGGGGTCCTAAAAGTTATTCTGTGGGTACCATGAATCTCTGTACTAAACATCATCTATCTAATAGTTACTTAGATACATATATTTCTTTCTGGACCAAAGTGGACCAGTCAAGATATTGTCATGAATCTCAATTTCATGGTGCCTCTATTGGGAAAGTTGAGGAATCAAAAAAGTAATTACAAGTCATCTTTTGGGGAGAATGAATGTCTACTCAATCTCATGACAATCTATCCATCTGGCTCCCCTGAGCCACACCAGCAGTGTGATTTAAAAACCAAAGTTCCTTCAGGTGTCTTAGAATAATATTACATATTTATTGTGTCTCTGGTTGAGTAAACTTTTCAAGCTTCAGATGCCACCCCCTTCAACTGAAATACATCTGTGTTTGGATATTCCTCCTGTTAGCTGATCAAAGGTTCATGTGTGGGATGAGTGCAAGTCAGTTGCCTCGTCTTCTAGGGCAACTACAGGCTAAACTTTGGTCCACTGAAAAGAGGAAAATGGCCCTCCTGAACCACTGGCCTTGTAAATATGCTCAGTTAAGTTCTGCATTTTCCAGCGCACCACAATGTCAGTGGTCTTCCTGTGCATTTTGGAGCCTTTAGGGTTTTCATTACATCTTTGTTGAACTGCTGTATGTGAAATGCCTTCAGTGGTAACATTCATACACCAGCCATTGAACTGTAAGTTCACTAAATGCTGCAGTATTGATTTTTCCATTTCACATTTGACTTTGCTAGTAGAAACATTTGTCTATCAAACTGAAAACTATTTATCTGATAAAGTAGGCCAAGCCAAACAAGTTTTGCCCATAGTCAAATGTTGGTTCAGCTTAATTTCTGCACTGCAGTCTCTTATCAATATTATTATGGTGGCAAAATCTTAGTATCTCTCTCTTCCTCTAGGCTTGAATCTAAATCTAAGATTTCTAACTTTGCTTCTTTTTTTCCACAAAATATTATACACACATTAAAAAATAATAATTATAATTTAAAATGAATCTGTTTATGTTAGTCATTCATGTCAGACGTGCCATGTAACTGGTAGTTAGACACAATATGTAAACGACAATGTGTAAATAAAGGCTGCTCCTCCTTTGTCCACTTGTTTGCTCTGTCCAGTCATGCTGAAATGATTAAAGATCGATAACATTGTTGATTCTTAATCAGTGAAGGTTTTCATTCCAATGACTCATCCCACTGACTAGAACTCCTTCAGTCAGATGATAGTTCTGAAATATAACGATTTGCTTTTCTGTGTGAAATAAATACCTTTAACGTTTTTGATGCTGATTCAAATGGAGGATTTTAAAATCAGCAATATGATCTGGGAACATTTGTCGTTATTTTTCTGCTCAGGTAACTTCAGGCCCTTGAAATTAAAAATTTGTGCACATGAATGAACAGAACCAGAACAGAAAATAACCTATAACATTCAACATACAGAATATCGAGGACAAGACTTGCATGGGTCTCATGCAAGTACCAGTATTTCCATTTTCCAAACCTCAGCACAAACCCACAAATTCCTGGTCATTAAAAAATCTAGTGGCTGATGTAGATGACATTGTCCATGTCCTAAAAACTTTAGCTGTTAATTTTGTGCTGAATCAACATTATTCTACAAAATGGTATACTTGCAGCCCCACTGATAGTAGCCAAGACATTGAAGGAGAGGTAGGACAAATATAATGACGGAGCAAACCTAACAATATAATGTTTCACTGCTTTTATGTCTCTTTTCTTTCTTTTCTCTTTTTGTCCTCAAGTTTTGCCCTCTGTTCACTTTTCTTGCTCTTAGTATCCACAGGCCCATAGGCCTTGACAGCTTGAATCCAGGCAACATGCATAACTACTTCCAATGCTCCATCTGCTCCAATACACCCAGGGTCAATGTGCTGTTTCTACTACTCTAACTACAAACAGAAACAGGCTTACCTAGGTTAACAACTTTCCATCTGACAAGGTGTCAGATTATTATTTTTCTCTGTCAGACCAACATTATAACATGCTTAGTTAGAAACTGGTGACTCTCACTGCAGTAGCTCTAGGAATCTGTTCTTTACAGAGCAGAACCTGAGGACTGACACCAAAAGAAGAAAAGACATGTAAAAGCAGCAAAATGACCCAAGTGATCAGATAGATTATAGATATAGATTATAGTTTGGATCAACACAACCAACTCAAAAGTCTAAGTAGTCTTGACACTAGTTTTGTTGTTGTTGTTTTTCTAACATTAAAAGGCTAACATTAAAACCACTAGCTGGTTTTAATGTTGAGGCTGATCCGTGTACATACAATTTAAATTGTGAATTTCCAGGGAAACAGATGCCAAAGTAAAAGTCTGTAATCACAGCTGTGGTTCACAGCATCAATGCCTGGCCACCCACTCACTTATCCTTTGGCGGTAAATCACTAGGTAAAATCACTTGCCTTCTTTTCCTGCTGCATGATAATTGACTATTGATTGTCAAAAGAACCCCTTCCTATTCAGCCATACTGTGTGTGTGTGTGTGTGTGTGTGTGTGTGTGTGTGTATGAGAAAGAGAAAGAGAGAGAGAGAGAGAGAGAGAGAGAGAGAGAAACAGACAGGGGGTGTTAGGGGGTATACATGTCTCTCTTGTATGTGAGCTTGCACGTGACTAAGATCAAATAATATGACCATGGAGACACAGCTATTTGATCTCCGTGCCTGGTGGGCTACAAAACTAAACCAGGGATGTTTCATGTGAACACTGCTTCATTATTTCATTTTAACCCTATGCCGTCTTTGAACCTCACAGCTAGATGATTAATTCATGATTTTTTTTTTTGTGAGGCTAAAGTTGGATTCTGGACAGAGACAAGTAGTAATATTAAATCTGATATTAAAGTAAAACAAAGAAAAACAAAGTCTGACTAAATACATTACTCTCCCTAATTGCTACTAATGAGAATTGTTAATTTACCAGACAAGGGTTATTGAACATCACACAGTGGACAAAAATAGCAAGCCAAATCAAACAGAATGATTTACAACAAGAACTCAATACCAGAAGACAGTAGAACAGCAATTCATAAACAAGGGAAATGAAATATGGAGAGGCTAAAATCCTAGAGGGCTTGAGTCTGAGGCATTAAGCAGGAGTGTGTGAATGTGAGTGTATGTGTTTTTCGAGGAGAGAGGAAAACATGGAGAAAGTTTGTGTGTTGAAAAGTGAAGGAAAATTCCAAGACAGTGTCTTCTTGTACCCTCATGTTACAACAGAGAGGTCACTCTACAGCATAGTAACATGCTAAAAAAGAAAAAAAATGTTTCAGTCAACAGACATTTGCTTATAGATGCCTGCACTCTTTCCTAAGTATGTGCAATGTGATTTTCACATCCAGCCACTGGTTTTCTTTTCATCTTTTCAAAGCATAATTATCTCAGTTCCTGAAGAATTGTCTGTTGGTTGTCTCGTGTAGTTCCTCTGCCTCAAGATGACTGCTGTTATCCTTATTCTTTGCAGATTGAATTCTTCTGGCCATTTGAGACAGTTCTCTTACAAGCAGAACTCTCTTTTGTTTTCCTTTACGTTCAGAACAATGCTTTGCAAATATTGCATATAAGTTTATTGTAATAAACAATAAAAACATTTAGAAGCAAGGCTTGGGGAGCGGGTGGCACGGTGGTGCTGTGGTTAGCACTGTTGCCTCACAGCAAGAAGGTGCTTTGCTTTAACTCATCATTATGAAATAAATATTAATTGCACAATGTAATAGC
The DNA here is from genome assembly GCF_001640805.2 of Lates calcarifer. NCBI lineage: Eukaryota > Metazoa > Chordata > Actinopteri > Centropomidae > Lates > Lates calcarifer. The sequence goes on from NC_066836.1 coordinate 23,483,553, forward strand.
TATAGAATAATAACACCACTGACTACCACTCCCTTTCACCAAGCATTTCTGTCTGCCACCTGACACAAAATCCCCCAGGAGAATAAAGGCTTGATTTCCAGCACAAAGGAAGTCCACCTGCCATTGCCTACAAGAATATCCAGGTGCAGCTGCAGAGTGAATGTGGAGAGCAAACGTGAAGGAAGTTGAACTTCTAAATGTGGTGCTGAGCAACAAAAACAGGAAGAGGTTTGACAGGGTTCCAGTGTAACAAATAAGCCCTCATCACAATGGAAACAGCACTGATAAAATGCTAATGCGAAAATGCTACCTAACCTACCTAACCTAATGCTATAGCCACAAAATCTAGCAGTTAATTCAGTGAGACAAACAAAACATGTTGAAAACAAGATGTTTTTGTCAACATTTTTTGTTGGAAGTGAACATACAGTATGCTCAATATACCTTTTTTTCCATTTATCCTGGGTGATTTAAGGTATTAGCCAGTGCAAATGGACTTGTTGACTCAATTTATGTTTTAGTACAAATGCTAATATGTAATGTCTGATTATGGGAAAAAAATGGTGAAAAAACTGAATCAGAGAAAAAGAAGTGCAAGAAGTTATGTACATGCACAAATGCATAATCAACAACAACACACTGTAAACAGTGTTTTATGGAGCACAACCAAAAACCCACCCTCAGGCATTTCACCTCATTTATTGTTCTGCCAAATATGATTGTGCTTCTCCTTCAATTAACATTCATCCTGGTTTCCTGGGTAGCCATGACACCACACAGAGACTAGGAACTACAGCAATCAAGGCTGATCTGTATTCAAAAAAGGTAGTTTGTAAATCCTTGGACTTTATAGCTGAGTGGAAGGAACAATCTCCCCTTCAATACAGTAGATGTCAGTTACCTCTTGTGGTCACTGCACTCCAAGTAGTAATAGCCTATTCTAATTTACTCTTTCAATATTCTCAGTCTAAATTCCTGTCTCACCTACCTCTGCTTCACTTACTTATTTCATATATTTGCATAAAATCACCAATGCAATTAATCACTAATGCATGCACATACCAGCCCAAATGCTTGATGAACAACCACACATTGTAAACAATGTATTATTGAGCACAACCTAAAACCACAGGTATTTCAACTCATTTATTGCCCTGTCAAATCTCATTGTTTAAGATTCATCCCTTTTCCTGGGTTGGCATGACACCACTCAAAGACTAGAAACACCAGCAATCAAGGCTGATCTGTATTCAAAAAGGTAATCCATAAACCACTGGACTTTGATAGCTGAGTGGAAGGAACAATCTCCTCTTCAATACGCCAACATTTTAGATATCAATTACCTGTTGTGTGATTACAGACCAGGTATTCTAAATTCCTTTCTCACCTACATCTGCTTCATTTCAGTTTTAGATGAAATCACTGATTAAGTTAATCACTAATGAAATTTATATTCTAATAAACTATACTCATTATACTGTTGCAGCCCTGTTTCTGTGTATGTGTCTCTGTGTATGGGGGTGGGGTGGGGGACCACACTGCAGCCTCATATGCGTCACTGAATACAATTTAAAAATCACATTTTCAAACTGTATTTGCTCTGTCAACACAGGACTTCCAGTTCTAGTCTAAAAAAAGAGAAAGAAAAAAAGGGGAATCATTTTCAAATAAGTTGTATCTGAGGGTGCAGTAGAATTAACAGACTGCATACTTTTCATTAATAACCTGAACATAATTGATTGAACCCGTGCAGAATGAGACTCATCATCATCACAGGCAAATGAAGGAAAATAGTGCATGTTCTTTTACTGTAAGAAGTGCAGCCATTATGTATCTTGCTGTCAGACCATTATCCTTAGAAATTACAACCATTCTGGGCGATGTTGAACCGCACAATTTACGTCCAATTCTGACATTCAGTGCTAGTGCAGGATTTAGTGTGCCAAACTTAATCCACCACTTTGACATCTTCCTAGAGGTTCTGAGCTCTACTAGAATAGACTAAATTTCACCTGCTTTCGTCCCCTCAAACCTCACTGCTGTGATTCTACCCTTAGCTAGAGAAACATAACCCCTGCATCGATTAGAACAAAGGATCCATAGTCGGCTAGAGTTTATTTTGCTATACCCATCTCAGATCTGGTGACCTCTACCCTACTAGTCTCTTTCACAGATATTTTTTTCATGTCCATTGTTGTCAGTTGCCACTTATACTTAACTACATGGATTTTAAGTTCTTAAGTTTTAGATCTTCAGCAAGCAATTGCCCTTCCACTGAGGGGCTCAGTGGAAGACAGCCTTCAACATACTGTAATGTGCTTTAATTCAAGATCTCCATATATACTTTTTTTTTTTACATTTAGAAATAGCATTGGCTGCCACCACCTTTGTTAATCTGGTCCAGTTGTTGCATGAAGCCCACTTCATGCAACAACTGGCCAAATGCACGAAAAAGTATGCCACAATTAAAGCTCATTCTCAAACTCTTGTTCATTCTTCACATCACTACCTGTCGCAGGTTTTGTGTGAACAACTGATTGCAACACTATGACTGAAAAGGACTGGAACATATCTGGTCAGCAGATATGAAAGCAGACCACTGAAGAGGATGGTGGATAACTAACCTCAGATTCAAGCTTAAACAAATGAACCCAGTGTAAAACTGGCCTGAGTCATTTGAAAAGAAAATGAAAGCAACAAACAGCATTTCTGAAGTGTCACTACTGACCAAGTTAAAGCAAAGAGTAGTTTCCCTACATATTAGAAAATAATATGTTATAATGTGTTACTTAAAACATTGCTGTTCTGACATGAAAGCTGATCAGATACCCCCACCATTTGAATATTAATAGGATAGACTAGTGTGTGTGTACGTGTGTGTGTGTCTGTCGGTCTAAGGTTACTGATCTATCTGGATTTCATCACTACTCAATACTTAGGAGACAGAGGTTGGTTTTGCTTTCATGTTTATCTGTGTATGGATTCACCACTCTAAAGGATGAATCATCCAACACATTAGTCTCAGCTTCCACTGTGTGCCGGACACATAAGGTGGAATATGTGGATGAGTTCTTATATACTGTATTTCCAACATCATTTTAAACTTTGTATCCTCTGTGATGAAAAGAATGATTGTTGTATTTAAATACTAAGGGTATCTAGAAGTAGTACTATTTGTAGCCAGCAGCATTTTTGGATAATAACTGGAGCTAGCGTGAATGATTACTAACCAAACTGAACAAATCATACACTGAATGTACAAATTGCAAGTTTGTGTCATGTCTTTTGCCCAAATAGCGTCTAGAGTGTATAGAGTTTTTTCTGTCAAGTGTTTTTACCAAGCACTTTATCTGAAGCAGATTTGAGTAGAGGTGACAAGATGACACTGAAATTACTGTTTAAAAAACCATCCTCTTTATTAAACTTACCTCTACATACAGCCAGGGTTGTAGCATCACAATTCTGGATCCAGTGCATAAGCAGTGTCAGGGGACCCCTGTCGTGTTTTATAACATTCATCTTCAGGCAGGTACAAACAACTGAATAAACAACGTAACACATTAATTTGTAGTTGTTATCGAGGTAATAAGTGATGATATTGGTAATTTATGACTTTAATATTATATATACTGTAGTGCTAAGAGGTTGTGTTCTATCACAGTGTTTTCCCTGAGATTTCTTTTCTGTCCTGCTCCCGTTTTTAGGCAGCTTTACTTCACTTTTTTTGGAAAAATATCACTTGGAAGTTCTCTTAGGGCCTTCAGTTATGGAAATGGCCTAAACCATGTTCACCATTCAAGGAAGAGGACCCCTGAGAGGCCTCTATTCATGAACAAACTACAGACATTTAGAATTCAGGTCACAAGAGAGAACTGTCAGTTACCTTGAATGGAGTTGGAATGACTAATGTGACCACACTTTACTACTATCTGGCTGGACCCAGGCCAGCCCAGGCAAGCTTTTTGGAACTTTTTTTTTCTCTGCATGGCATGGTGTTGCACCACAGTAATTCAGGTCCTTTCTGGTCTGAATTGATCCTTAAAAACGAGAAAGATAATTACAGATGTCAGCTTGAAGATTTTGAAGAGTATAAACACATTTTTCTGGATTAGAATAATTTTCTAATTTTTTCTAGTATTACGTTGAGAGTGTGTGTTATGTATTGTGACGAGATCTTGGAACATGGAAATGTACTTCTTAGGTTATTATCTGCATATTTTGTTGAATGTAGAAGGCACTTAAAGGATATAAGCAGTTAGGCTGTATTATGCTTTATCCTTGATGCTTTGTAAGTGCCTCCACTGCATAAATGTATTTCAAGCATCAAAAATAAAAATAAATCAAGATTTGATTTGTTGTAGTACAGTCCTCCTATTCTCTTCATAATTCCTGATGCCTAGCAGAACTGTCCCCAGGTCAAGCACAAACTGGTGTAGAAACTTACATTCTGTCCACACAAAGACTCTGACCATTCCAGCATCTTGAAATGTTTGCTGCTGATGCACATAAATATCTACTTGACCCTGTGCTGAAAAGCATATCTTGCACATTTTCAGTGAGTGAATGCTGGAACGTTGATGAATCTTTATCTGTGCATGTCTGGACAGTTTTTGTTGCTGTATGCTCTGTGCTGTGTACAGTTGCAATGCCTCCTCCCATCTGGTATTGATACAGTATCATTGAAAACAACTTTGTTCTTAGCCTTCATTGTTTATGGTGACCTATGGTTTAAAGTAACGTTTGACAGTAAAGCAATGAAATGATTCATCCTGTTGACCTCATTCATTTCTAACAACTATGTCTTATCTATGAAGCACTGTCAGACACAAAGTTTGGAATATTTCTGCTGTGAGCGGGTAACTACACCAGAGTTCTTCCCTCACACTTACACTTGAAATATTTCTTTGGGGAGCTCTCCTCCTGTCACCAGTTTTGGAGGAAATTCAACAGATTTTCTTTTTGATTTAGGTTCTCTCTCTTACTGGTGGAGTGGCATTTAATTTGATCCATTTTCTAGCTAAATTCTCTGTTTTTCTCTGTTCTTTGGCTCTGAATCAGCTTTCTCAGGATGCATGCTTCTCTATGATTTGAATCCCATGTATGAGTCTACTTCTCCCTGCTTTCCTCTTATGTTTTTTTAGATCTTGAATTCATCCTCCTTCTTCACGTTCTGCACATTTCACAGTTTTCCCGGCCCTTGCATCTTGGTGTCTCTCCCTCCCATCTGTGTCTCATCCCTTTACTGCATCTGTGTTGAACATTTGACAGTGCATAAAGTTGGACTAAAACTTGCCTAGACTTCACCACTCTGCAATTGGAAAGTGACAGTAACAGCTTGTTTTGCAATAAGATGTATGGAGCAATCCAAATCTACAACAAGCAGTTTTTTATTAGCATGAGCTTACTTGATCCAACAAAACAGACTGTGAAAATGTACAGTAGTGACATATAAGGCTGTACTTACTTTTGTGGTCTATTTTTCAACAGTTTATTACTTGATGCAGCACATTTTAAAGCCCCTGTGTGAAGGATTGAAACATTTCTGACTTTGGTGAGTAATTGTTTACAGAGATGCTTGTAGACCTTCCCTCTGCACATCCCTACCATTTCATCCCAGATTAATGGGATGAAAGCAGCACATAGACCACCAACTTTCACCAGGTGCCTCCCATGTTACTACAAACATTATGTCATCAGAATTATTCTGAGGAAGCTGTAACACAAAGTTGACACAGGTTTTAAATACTGTTGTTATTCACCATGTGTACCTTTTTCTGTTTAGTCTGTGTGGAATTTTCAGGTTAATTTGTTTGTTATTCCTGCAAAAAGTGCTGAGTAGTCAATGGCTGCCACATGTTCACATGAAGATGACTGAGCAAAGGCCAAAGTGAGTGATCTTAAAAACTGTAAAACACAAAATGAGCTCACTAACCTGAGTAAACAGTAAATTCCAGGGAAGTACATAAATGTACATATTGAAGTAGATTAATAATACATCTTATGTTCTTGCATTCATGGTCATATTCATCTGTATAAACTAGGCATATCTACAAACACGCATACAAGCATATATGTACCTGATCATGAATACATGTATTTATGTACAAGCTCATATATTCTAAAATAAACATAAAAATGACACAAAAAACAAAGGGGTGTGTATATATGCACAATATACCATATGCCTGTGAAGATATATGTAGACAGTCTAATTCCTTTATGTAGAAGATACTGTAAGTATGTTGATGTGTAAATTCTGATTTCCTACCTTGTCTGTAGCTTTCAACTTCCATTCAGAAATCTTCAAAAATTGGTCACATATATAAAGTTTCATATTTAGAATTTAGAACTACTCATTATAATGACACTTGTGAAGGGGTGGAATATATGAAGCAGCAAGTGAACAGTCAGTCTTGAGTTTTATTTTTTCGAAGCAGGAAAAATGGCCGAGTGTAAGGATCGGAGTTACTTTGACGAGGGCCAAATTGTGATGGCTAGACAACTGGGTCAGACCATCTCCAAAACAACAGGTCTTATTAAATGTTCCTGGTATGGATATGATGTGAATGTTGTGGTGCCTGCTACAACAGGACACCTTCAGAGGTCTTGTTGAGTCCATGTCTTGACAGGTTAGAGCTGTTCTGGGGGCAGAAGATAATCAGGCTTTGCATATATAGGTTATACTTGGTAATAGGATAAAATCGGGGTATGGGACTTTTTAAGGGTTTTGTTGACAGTAAGAAAAATAAAGTATATCACCAGACTTGCCCTGCTACTTGTTACTATAGTATTTGTTGTGCATGTTATGTATAGACATATGGCAAGCTTTTACCTACAAAAAACAGCCTGCAGCATAGCAAGGCATCAAAATATTTCCATGTATAAATCAGGTCAAGTATTTGTGAAAACATACAATTTTATCCAAGCAGCTTTGACAAGTCACAGAATGATGAAACTAACCACACAGCCATGTCAACCTTAAACTTATGAGGTTTTTAGATAAGACCAGTGATAGTCCAAACCCAATTCCCGCTGGCTGTTTGATGAAACTGTCTATTTGAGAGGCTATGCCCTGAGGTCAGACACAAGGCAACAGACGGACAGCTAAACTGCAGAAAGACTTAAAACAGCATACACACATCCAGCATCCCTTGCAGGCTAAGTGGTCTTTCTCCCTCTCTGGGGGCTCTCTATCCCTGCTGTTTCACCCCTCTGGCATGTACACCCCACCCCCCACCACACACACACACCAAATGGCTATCAGATTTAAGATCAGCCATTACCAAAGTCAGCAGATGTGAACCAATTGTGGATGGATTGCAGACACACTTTGCTCTTTCACATGTGTAATGCAATAAGAGCAGCAGGGCTGCACACAGGGGGATAGATAGACACATTACTATTTTTATCGTAATCTGTACCTACACCCAATCACATGCACACACACAGACTTTTTCATTAGTTGCAATTGTTTTTCTCATCCCACTCATGACACAACTGTCAATTTTATCTGAAAATAATTCCCTTGTTATGGTTTGAAAGTGACATTTTAGTCTTTGAAAATGATTGCTGGAATATATAGTTAACTATTTGTCACTGTAGCAACAAGACTGGAATCACCATATTCTAAAAAAGCAACCTCAAATTAAAAGATTTAAAGTGCTAGATGCAGGGGAGTAATCTTTTGTTGTGATCATGGACAGTATTTTTCTAATGTTAAAGCTGTTACAATGGTGTCTATTGAGGTCAGTTCACCCAAATCACAAAAGCATAAATCTACCTATGTAAGAAGTGTCACTTTTGTTTGAGGGCGTTTTGAGAAATCTGTCAACACCCAATGAAGGTGAATGGAATTTTGTTTGCAGTGCTTAGAGCAATGAAAAGACATTGCAGTGTTTTAAGCAGCAATTTAGCACTAAGGCCTTTTTTTTCCAAAAACAATGTCTTGGCTAGGAGGGCATGGTGGTGCAGTGGTAAGTTAATTGGTGACTCTAAATTACCCATAGGTGTGAATGTGAGTGTGAAGGATTCCTTGGATCTGTCCTGGGTGTACCCTGCCTCTTGCCCAGTGTCAGCTGGAATAGGCTCCAGCCAGTCCTGGCAACCCTTAATGGATAAGTGATATAGAATGAATGTCTATCTATGGCTATTCTTAATAATTCACAGACCTCACGATCAACTGCTTTCACCATAGTCTAACCTTTAGGACAACAAAAGATAGGCTGAGCTAAACTTTAACCGGTCAGTATGAAATATGCACTATGGGAAGAAGACAAGCTGATGGAGGCAGAGTGATGCTCTGAGCATTTATGTAGATGTGATTTTGACACGTCCTGCTTAACCATTGTTGGAGACCAGGTACACCCTTCATGGCAAAGGTATTCCCTCATCATTTGGCGGTAGATGCAATCATTTATAAACTGTGTCATGTTCAACTTTTTGCATTTTTCTCTTTGTTTGTATTTTCTGTATTTACCATGCATTTGTCTGTTTTTACTGTGTTGTCAAAGAAATGACATTTTCTTCATGTCTTTTCATAAGCTGCAGTGCACCAAGCTCCATCAAATCCTGCAAAAAGATCTAAACCAACAATCAATGTATCCTACTGATTGTGTGTGTGTGTGTGTACTTAAAGCCTGACAGAGCCATAGAGTTCCATTGTTGTCCAAACACTCCAGAAAAACACCACACTCTTGCACTGGGTGACATGTTTACCATGAACACACACACTATAGTTTATTTTGACTAAATCCCACATATACTGTCCTGCTGCCCCAAATACTCAGTCAAGCACCAAATGTGGATCAATCCACCATTGAAAATAGTCCTTCAGCAGCAACCAGTGGACTTGGGGTTGAATGATCACATTGTATTGAGAGATAGACTAATGCATTACTAATCTTGGTCTTTTCATACAGGATAATGTCAGCCTTCTCCTTCTAGTTTGAGTGTAAATTATTTTTGTTTCTTGCAAATATATTAAAACAACAAATAAATGTAATGTAAAAGTTCATCTGAGGCAAATGTCCACTCATGTAGGTGTTGAATGGCTTGAACACACAAGAAAACACAGCAACCAAAGATTTATCAGCACTACTTTGGTGTATAGCAGAATTTCATTACTGACATCTTTTGAAGGCTTTTATCATCTCACTGTCTCTCCCGACACTTCTTCCTTTAATTCCACAGCATTACCGTTTTAACAGATTCTATCCCTGCTGTACTTGACTCCAAGGTCAAGGTCTAATTAAGGAACTGTTTAAAATGAATCACAGACTGGAACATTGATCATATCAGCATTAACATAAATGGGCCTGAAAGTGTCTGCTAATGGATTTGATCCATATGGTGCTAAACCCCCAAAGCCCTTGAGAGGAAAGGGAGAGAATATGTGTTGGGTGGGGGTTGGTGAAGTTCTCCAGGGTGCTGGACAGCAGACAACTGAGCTTTGTTAAAGCTCCCACTGATCTGACCTATAGTGTGAGAAACAATGTTTTGTCTGGCAAACATCATGACAAGATGGTTGCTCAGTAGCTAAAAAGTCAGTTTGGATGGTAGATGAAAACTTGAAGGTGAGAATATCGTGGACTTTAGCCTAATTTAGCACATTAACATCAGAATGTTAGATTCCATCATTTTAAACTGGGAAGGTTCAGGTCACTCTTCAAGCAGAATTCTTGTCAAATTTAGAAACCCTTGTACCTTTCTGAAGTCAGATTGGGTGGGGATCTCAGTCCAGTGGTTAGTATGGCTAAAAATAAAAGCAGACTTTTCATTTTGTGACTGAACATGCATATAAGAACTTTCTATCTATGGACAGCACTGAGGTCTTAAAAGAGGTGGTTCCACCACCACATCGCATAGACTCATACTACCTTCCTGTCACTGTGGTCTGTGAAGGTTCATTAGACAGTAGCAATGTCATTGTAAGGTTGTGCAAAAAACAACTGACAGTTCACAGTTTCTTTAAGACATCAACAAAAAGTCTCCCCACACCCGAATGGATTTACTACTTGCTGACTGTGATGGTTCTCTGATTGGTGCCACACATATCTGCTGGGTAGATCAGTTGTCAGGATATTTTCCAGACCTGAAGCTCACAGTGAATCCTGAGGCCCTGAAGCAGGATTTGAGGTTAGCAAGGTAATTTCAGGTGAAACTTTTAGGGGTTACCACGGTGGTTCACTGTTTATCGAGGTAAATCAGCTGGTTATCAGCTAACCTGCTCCAGAACAGGCTATGTTCTTTTTGTTTTCTAATAAATAAAGTTATTTGATTGTACGCTAATGATTTAAACTTTTTTTTCTCAAATCACATCTATGATATCATTGACAAAGATTTTTTCCTTTCATTTAGTAAGAACAAATCAATTTCTTCACTTCAGAAAAACCTAAAATTAACTTTTACATGTAAGTATAGCTTTTTTTCTAAACATGCGATCAAAATAATCCAAATGTGCACATGAAATACAAGAGTATATATACAGAGCCATGACAACAGATAGGCTTTCTCCCTGAAGCATGACGTGCACTGCATCTAACTCAAATATCACTGCGAAGCTGATTATTAGCTAGCAAGATAACATTAGAGTAATTACATTGATTAAATAGCCTACATTATACACTGATTAGTCATTAATCATGAGACTGTATAACTCAAAGTAACTACACAATAACTACAAAGTATCACAACTAAATCAGGCTACTTTACATTAAGCTGAGGAACACTGGCTCTTCAGCACTCTCCGACACCCAGTGCAATTCAGAGCCAGGGCTAACCAGTGAGCATACCTGTGTCTCACCAGCATAAGGCCCAGGTTATATTTATATTATGTCAATGAGTTAACAGAACATAATATGGAGGCCAGTATTTCCCATTCTCTTGCCCTCTCTCTCTCTGAAGGAGGGTTAATAATACAAAATCAGTCAATCATTCTATTAATTATGTCCATTATCAAAGATAGAGCTACAGTAGTACTGGAGGTGTGGACACTGCTGCAGCAGCTCAGAGGTAGACACACAGGTGAACACTGTGAACACACATTATGGAGTTAGCTGTATTGAGTTTGACTTTTGACACAACAGTTACTGTCACAACCACATCAGACTCTCCTTCACCTCCTTATCCTGAAGAGCACTGGACATGTGCCTTCACCTGACGGTGAAGAGCTGGTGCACCTGACACATACCAGGCCTAATGTTGAAGAGCACAGGAGGGTTCTGACCAGCTATTCAGAATCAGGTGGAGAGGTTGGTTGTGACACTTTAACTCACACTTTATTAAGTAAAGCTGTGTGTGAGCTGCAGCAGTTCAGTGAGGTAGACATGTTGCTGCATGTTTTTGTGGTTTGTTTGTAGTTTCATCAGGTGCCTGTTTTTTGTTGCTGTTTCTTGTCAAGGTTAATTCCCAGTGGATTGCAGATTAACTTAGTCTGTAAATCTTGTTTCCTTGTAGCAGACTGATACCTGCACAGAAAAAGAATTAAGTACTAAAAAGGGTGTAACTTTGGAAGATATTCATTTATTTTTTTATAACTTGCTCTCCTGAAGTATTTGTATATTAACTTCAGATAAACTTTGCAATTCAGTTTTGCACCAAACAAGCCCTATAAAATTTGTTCCCCATTGGTTCCATCGGAAGTATTTTAAGGAAGGATCTCCTGAGAAATTCAGAACCTTTTCTTGAAGCACTGCCCAAGTTCCATGCTTGTCTGCTGTGTAAAGGCAGATTGGAATAAATACTGGAATAAAAAAAACATAAATAGCTCACTCCTGAGTTACTACATTACTGAATTAAAAAATACCTGTCAAAACAATCCACATATAGCAAAGAAACAAAACCAAAAAAAAAAAGAGAAAAAAAAGTAAATAAATCAATTTAAGCTTCCAGTTAGCCCACAGTGAAAACAGATGCAATAATTTATAGTAAATTGGCCATATTGCAAATGTCATGATCCATGTCAACATGTGGAGTTAAAGTATACTCTGTGTGTGTGATTGTATTGTGTTTTTAGGTGTGCTTACATGCCAGCATGCATCTGCAAGTGTATTTCTGTGTGCATGCACTTTGTTGATGTGTGTCATGTCATGTGTGTGTTGTGTGCACGCATATGTCTGCATTTATGTGTGTATGTGTGCGTGTGCAGACTTTTTGATGAACCCTGACAGTAGTTGTCACATTAAACATGAATGCTGTGCAGCCAGTGTTCATTGACCGCCTCTTGTAATAAAATATCAGAGTTAAGACGGAGTCACACCAGGGTACTAAAGTAAAGCCATGTATCACTGTGTGTGTGTGTGCATACACTTGTATGGCTATCTTTGTGGGGACCCGTTTGAGTGTTACATACAGGGAGTGAGGACACTTTTAGTGAACCTATTTTGGCCAGTCTCTGCTTTCTGACACACAAAGGGCTGTTTGAGGACTTGGTTCTAGTGCTAAGGTTAGACTTAGAATTAGGCATTTAGTTGTGGTGGTTGGGGGGGGGGATTAATGATTTACTCACAGAGATAAAAGTACAAGTGGGTGTGTGTGTTTGTGTGTGTGTGTAGAGGAAGTATCAGGGGTCTTGTTCATGTGCAGCATTGCAGTAAAACAGTTCTGAGTACTTATTACTCATTAATCTAGCCGAAGCACTCATGAGTTATTTAACGTGCATCATGTACTTGAAGTTCTAATGTCTCATGTTTTTAAGGTGTGTGTATTTCTGTATTGTTATTGTTATTGGTAGTGCTGCTATGATTACTACATCATGTGGCTGGGTTTAAATTGTAGTTGCAATGCATCATATTGGGGCTGTTTGGTGAGAGGGTTGTAGCCTTGTTGCCATGCATGTGTAACCTCAAGTGTAACCTCAAGTGCTCTAAATAGTGACACAGCCACACTGAAGAAGACTTGGAAAAGCCTCATCTCCCATTGGATCCAGTCACTTTGTGTGTCATGAACTGGGTTAATGTAATTTGTGGTTGCAGCTTGTTGTACATTTTTCATATCTGTTCTATGTATCTCAGCCTCAGCTATGACTAACTCTACAGTCATAAGTAACAGTGTAACGTGCTTAGGAAATTCAAGTCATTTTAATTCTGGGATGGGTATTCCTGGGACAGGGACTTTTTATAGGCTTCTAAATATCTGATAAGGCCATAAACTGTCTTCACCATATATACATTCTCAGATTGGCTTCACAGAAGAAACTCTGCCTGGAGACTGAATCCATGATGAGATGATGGGGTGTACTCTTGCTCCTAATCAAAAACTAAAACCCCAAGTGTTTGTTTAGATCTGCTTATGAGAATACAATTCCATGCCACAGCCATCATGAGGAGCATAATGCAAATTGTAAACTAAAGCCAAGATGATAATACTATGGACTATGGGTCACACTGAAGGTAAAACTTTGCTTTGGTGGTCACATATGACTTTCTATGCTCAGTGAGAATAATATTCATAATAATATTAATATTCATCATCTGTTTAGCTCTGCTTCATTCTTGACTTTGGATTCAGCAGGTAATAGAACCCTGATCTGCTACAATTAATCTAAGCAGATCAAAAGGAGACAAACTGTGGCAAACCAACAGCTCTTTAAGCTTTTAATTATGAATTATAAATGATAAATTACTTAATATAATTAATTGCCATCACAGGCAACAGGTTATGTCCTAGAATTGTGCACATGTGCTACAGTCCATGATGGACTGTCCATCAGTCTACCACTTTGGTCCAGACCAGAATATCTCAATAACTATTCAGATCACTATTCAGATATTCATGGTCCACAGAGAATGAAACCTACTGACTTTGGTGATCTAGTCCTGGTTTTGAGTGAAATATCTGAGATGGATTATCATAAAATTTTATGCCCCTCTCAAAAATGAATTGTGGTAACACTGTGGTAATCTCTTAACTTTCCACCTGAGTCAAATTTGTCCACTGCTTTGGTTTATGATCAAATAGCTGTGAAACAAATCCCATCAGCCTGTGCTGCACTGCATGTTGAACTAAAGTGGCCATGGCAATCTGTTAAACATCAGCAGTTAACAACATCAGTCTTTACAAAAGCCTTTGCTCTAAGGACTCAATTTCATGACGCAGACACACCAATAAAGAATCAGCACATTGGGCAGGGGGGTGAAACAGGCAGGCAAAAACAGGTAAGAAAGACTGGAAAGCTACAGGGGAAAGCACAATAAACAATCTGGCAGAAACTAGGTGGAATTGGGCTAGTATATATTCTAGGAAGTGATAACTGAATGAGCAACAGATGATTAGGTGGAGGGGTCAGGTGGCTGAAAGACAGGAAGGGCTGGTAAGGAGGGAGTGGTATGAAATGACAAGTGAGTCAATGATAATGGCAAAGGCAGGAGGAGAATGAATGAATACATGAATGAACTGTGACAAGTTTGGATGATGGTCTTGTGTTTCAAATACATGAGCCTTTATGCTAGACTGTCCTAGAACACAGGAATCAAACAGTTGAAGTGCCACATACCTGTTCTCAAAAATATCATTCAAGAGTAAAAAGAATAAACACAGCACAGCCTGATTTCTTTCTGCTGTCAGCAATCAACAACATTAACAACAGCAATGTCAATATCAATTTAATACTGTCAGTAGTGATGATAAATGATCTGAAAAATTTACAAAATATCACCCGTGCTACTGTCAATGACATGTAACCTGGGCAGTGACAGAAATAATATTAATAATAATACATTTTATTTATAAGCGCCTTTCTGGCCACTCAAGGACACTGTCCAATAAGCAATGCTTGGAAATGAGTTAAATACTATAAATTTCTTTATAAAGTAAAGTAGTCAATGACTAAGCCATTTTTTTCAGTTTATCTGAGGTCGGGTTGCAGCACCATCAGGCCACCTAGGGTATTCCAGATGTACCTTCCCTAAGCAACATTTATTTTTCAGGTCTTCTTTGGACATCCAGAGGCACTCCTGGGCCAGATGGGATATGTAATAAAATCCCTCCAGTCAGTTCTGGGTCTGTCCCAGGATCTCCTCCCAGTTGGATGTGCCTGGAAAACATCCAAAGAACAATACCCAGGAAGCATCCGAATCAGATACCCAAACCACCTCAACTGGCTCCTTTTGATGTGAAGGAACAAGTCTATTCCAAGTATGGTCCAGATGTCTCTGAGGCTGAGCCCAGAGACCCTATGGAGGAAACCTATTTCAGCCACTTGTGTCTGCGATCTCATTCTGAGATCTTGTGACCATAGGTAATTTGAAAACTTTGCCCTCCAGTTCAGCGCCGTCCTCACCACATCAGCTCAGTGTTGACAATATATACAAAACTGTATCATTTCCAAATGTTTTCAATTGTTTTGTACAATGTTTGTGCCAAAACAGCCCTGATGTATTAGCTGGCCTGTGTCACTGTGAGAACTGAGAGTGTAGTCATGCACACTTTGACATCGGACATGAGATATGGAGAAAGGCAGGAAGGAAACACGGCGTGGTTTTGTGTTACTTCTTATCAGGAGATAAAAAATTCAATAAGGTGCACAATTTGTGACAAGAAAGTGCCACACAGCAGCAACAACAAGTAACTTCTTCAAATATTTAAAAAACAACACATCCTGAAAGTTGTAAAGTGGTTGAAGAAAAACTAAAACATGCCCATGCCTCCAAATCTCCTGCGCTACCCTCTGTCCATTTACAAGATGTTGCAGGAGAGTTTTCATTGAAGCAAAGCATAACCAGGTTCAGCTAGCATTGATAATAGTTACAGTATTGGTTTTACACACACACACATGTACTCTTTTGCCTTTCCCCTGTCCCTCACTTATCAGTTGCTCTGTGCTCCTTCAGTGTTGACCTTGGACTACAAGGAGGGCAGCTTTGACATGCCTCTGTCATTTACAGTGAGAACACACTCAGAGTATATTAAGACAGTCTGTTTCATCACATGCCCTTGTGACAAAACCTACCATGTTTTATGTGATCTGAAGTTCTTGATATCCATAAAGTAGGTGTGATCAAGTGAATGTGTCTTTTGTCTGACAAAGTGTGAAGAACAATGAAAGAGGAGAACAACAAAATTTTTATTGTTTTTCAAGGTCATCTAGAGAAATTAATTTCATAAAATTTAGCCATAACAATTTCTCCACTGATACACATCATATACACCTGCAAAAAGTCATCATCTTAAAGACCCCATCCAATGAAAATAAAGTCTTTAGCCTTTCAGTGTTTTTTATATGACACATATCATGAATGAAATAGTCAGACAGGCTGTGTTTCAAACGTCACATACCTAATGAATCAATCCCATCAACAAGCAGGGTGGGGCCTAAGAAACCTGAAACCTCAGGGGTACAACAGGGGTACAGAGAGCTTGCACTATACCATTAATGCCGTGTTGGCTTCTGTCACAATCTAACAACATCCAGAAATAAAAGATGCACTTACCATTCACTGATGCACTTACCAGAAGTTCTTAATAAGGAAGACGTGCTTTAAGCATGTAGTATTTTTACATAGTTTTACAATGTGTCTGGAGGGAAACTTTCAATTCTAATTTAACCACACACTAAACTGATGGAACAGAGTGTGCAGAGAATTATGTTATAGAGTACATTCATTCATTCAAAATCATTCAAGCGCGTTAAACATTAAAGCTACACCCATTATTTTTGTCACTATTTTTACACTGATAATGTATAAAAGGCTAATTGTAGAGTTGGAGGTGTCCCCTGTTGTAACAAACCCACAGAGAATTATTACTCCACTGCACTCCATGACAGTTCCTATCAGCTCTCTGATGCATTTTAGTTTGTTTTGTTTTCTATTGCCTGAGGACTCTGCTTTCATGAACATGGTTTCCAAAAGCAGTGAGCAGTTGAGCTACAGCGTTGTTTTTTACAATTATTGTTTTTTTACAACTCCTGAAAAGCTGTCGTCCTGTAAAAAACAAGCAGCTTGTTCCCACCCATGGTTACATTTTATTGTTAGATGACTTCTAGTGGCTGTAGTAGTGGAGTGGTGCAGGGATGATGAAGTTTTGTAGGCCAACCCTCGACAAAGAGCCAATAGGATTTTTCCATTGGTTTTTGGATTATTGCAGAAAAAGAGCTCAGTGATCAACAAAAGTTTGTGATACTGACGTTTTGTTCAGCAAGATAATCTTCACAAATGAAAACCTCTGTTATTTTTATCTAAATACAATCATCAGAAGGAAAAAGCTAATGTCAGTGACGTCAGTGTCTCCACCACTAAGATTCCAACTTGTAATTTCATTTAGCACGTTTACCTCCTCTACAAAAGCCTTTCTTCTTAGACAGGTGGTTTGCCAGAGCAGCCACACAGAAATGCTTTGTTCACTGACATATTTTATGTTGTAGAATAAAACATGAAAATGTCTTGAGCTTGTGTTAAAATCGCAGACTTTATTTCAGACATTAAACCAAAAACCCACTGACTTTGGGACGTGCTAAAATGCTAATTCACTGTTTTAAAACTCATTCTTGCATCACTCTAAGATGGGAGCAAAAGAGGAGGGTCAGGTGACACAGTACATGGAGAAACAAAGTCTATGTTCGGAGCTAGTCAGAGTTGGATGGTTGGATTGACAAAACACAGGACAGTCACGTTAGACAGCTGATGTATCTGGTGTAAAACCTTGTTTTTTTTTTTTTTTTTTTTTTTTTTTTAATCCATGACTGTTTCACAACCTTATTCGTTTTTGTAACCATGACAACAAAAAGTCATTTCACCTTTAGGAAGTGAAGTCCATAATGGTCAGTTTGTACTGTCAAGCCTGAGGCCATCAGGGGCAGGCAGAGGAGGCAGGCAAGTACAGTCAAATAATTTGATTGTGCGACTGTAAACTTACAGGCAGTGCAGACAACAGGGAAGGCGAAGAAGAAAGCTGGGGTGCACATAAATCAAAGCGCAACAGACTGGAAGAGAACATCACAGTCCAGAACCTCATGGGAACACATGAATTTAGGAACAAGATGAACTGACAGTAACTGTGAGCAGAGGGCAGATATTTATAGTCCATGGCTGACTGCAGGTCACTAACAGGTGAGGTGGGTGTGGTAGTCAGGGCTGGGCAATTAGCAGAGTGAGAACAGCTGTGCAGATGGGCAAGGAAAGCCAGGTGATTGTATTAGAAGGAAACAAGGCAAGAAGGAATGGCAGGAAACAATAATAAATAGTGTATTTATTATTGTTGTTGTTTATTATGTTGTGGACGATGAAGATCCTGAATGTCTACTGTTGGTACACTCCCGTGGGTCGTATGTGAGGAAGGAGACCTATGTGGTACTTTAGTTTGGAGGACCTGATTCAGTGAAAAGGCTCCAATAAACTCTTTCTACACTACTTGCCCAGCACCAAACAGCAGAAACAATTAAAGACTGGTGAACATAATGGAACTTTTAATCATTAAGGAGACAAAAACCAGATCAGAAAAGAGAGAGAAAACTGGACTTGGACACCAACACATCTCTCAATCAAGGCTAAATTTACTCTGTGTCTGCTGTGTAAAAAAGTAACCATTGGCCAACATTTTGACCATAACAACTTTAGAATGTAAAGCAGGTTAGCATTTCTTAAATTTAATTATCTAAGGAAAAAGAAGCAGTCTTTCAGTTAAATCTTTTTTTTTTTTTAATCAGATTTGTCCAAATTCACTTTAACCCATGGTTTGTTTAGCAGTTACTAGAGTCAACTGCTGCTGCTGTGAGCAGTGATGGTGCTTCCAAAATAAAATTAAGTTAAATTAAATGTTAAAAAATCTTCTGAACCTTCTCCATTGCACCCACTCAGCCTGACACATTGATATAAGATCCGACCATGTAGGTTAATATGCCTCTGCTGGGTAGGACTGGCAATGCTGTGGCACACAAGGAACTAAATGAATGTTTACAACCACTTGCATACTGCACAAGGCTGAAGCATTCTACACACTTTAAGTAAATTATTTCTCTTTGCACTTCCCTTTGCTCAGGTCGACTCAATAGTTCAGACACACCATCACATCTCTCTGAAAATCTATGTAGTATAACACACAGCTGGCACTGTGTAGATACCTTCATAAATTATTTAAATCCTGGGATAAACACTGGGATTGATCTCTTAACTGATAATGTGTCCTTCTCTGACACCTTGTCACAGTTCATATAATGAAAACATTTGTAGAGTAGAAGCAGACTAGAAATCTCCAAGCACATTTCTTGACCACAACTTTTTTCTACAGTTGGGTTCAGAATTACAACCAGCAGCAGCAGGAATAGGCAACATGAGCTGCTCATAGACTTTCTGTGATGCTCCTCACCTTTCAGTTTTTAAACATGCAAATACATTTTACAATACAGATAAAAAGAAAATAATCAGCTTACGCTGTAGACCAAAATTTGATCTAGATGTCTTCAGGGAGTGATTAATGAAAGGGTCCAAAGTTGTTATGGTTATCTGCTGTATAATATACCTCGAGGAGTGATTGAAAACTTACAGACAAAACTGTTTTACTGCCATGATACTAATTCTAAAAAAGTAATTGTAAAACTTTTTGATCTTTTGATTTTTAAAACATTTTCTTAAACTTTTGACCAAACACCTATGAGCTGTATTTCTGCTCTTCCTCTCTTTGTATGAATTAACCTGAGCATAACTGTACAGGACACAAAAGATGTTTAAGATAGATATTACAAGTTCAGTGGTGAAAATCTGCTGCTGTAGAAAAATACAGACTTTTAGTCCCTAGCATGGGTCAAGTTTAAAAATCTTTTCATTCAATCCTACTATTTCCACAGTGCATCTTGATGGCATCTCTTTGATAGACCCTTACTTTGATAAACAGCCACATTTGTAACAAAGACTTCATGAAAAAAAGTAGTAGCCTTCAAACCCAAGCAACGGATGCTGATCAGTATTATTTTCTGAGACTTGACAAAATCCCCCACAACTAGAAAACTGACCTTGATGTATAAAATTGGTGGAGGATAGACATACTATCTGTGTTCACTGTCTGAGGAATTACTCTATATTGACTTTGCAGTGCCAGCACATTACACAGCATCTCTCTCGAGGCCAGTGGTCGTAGAGTGCCAGCTGGTCTGGTGCCTGACAGTCTGTAAACCAGAGCAGTGAAAACAGTAAGCAGACATGTTAGTGATCTGACTGACTGTCCCTCACTGCTGCTCAGCTCTCTGGACATGATGAGAAAGACATCATGGTTGCTTTTGTTTGACTTCCAGCTGTTCCTGGCCTCTGAGCAGTGCCTGACTAATCCCTAAACTACCATGACAGGGAGATTTTGGAGTAGGTGTTACTGTCAGTCAGGTACTGCAGGTCTGGGTCTAGACCTGACCTGCCCTGCCCTGAGTGATCCATGTAGTTTCATAAGTTTTTGCTTATTGTTAATAATTGTCAAAGAGCTTAATCAAAATCTAAAACCCATGTAGATACTGCACTCTACTGAGCTATCCCAAGGGTGCAGGGAAAACACAGTATCTACAAACAAAACGTTTCTTCTTCAGCTCTTTGTCCTGACAGCCTAACTAGCTTTTAGCTACTTTTTCTGGCAACTATTTCTCCACACAGCATAATTTAAGACTCAGCTACAGCTATGATAAATTCAGTTACAAAGATGTTACAGCATCAGAATAGATTTTTCAATTCCAGAAATAGGTAAAAGTGGGGATATTGGGTTGTTTTTTTAAATATTGCTAGGGTGTAATATTTTTTTATCATAATTTAAAGATGTCTAGCAGTTAGACTCTAGTCTTTGCTGAGTTTTAACAAATATTTCTGCCAGCTAGTTGCTGTGTTTTGGCTTTTTAGGGCAGTATAACAGATCAGTCCTGAAAGAAATGCCCAGAAGCAGAGAGCCGCTGAGCATGGTGGGAGATATCTGGTGCTGGTCTGGATTTCTGTTTCATTCTGTTGATCTCCTGCTGCGGGTTGGATCAGCCAGTCTGATAATACAAGCCAAACAGCTTCACATTACACATGCACACCTTTCAGTTCATTTAATTTGACTGATGTTTAATAGTCATTTAATGAACTCAGAGATAGAAAACTTGCTGGCAGATCATGGATGTTTAAGAAATGAAGACTGGTGCTCTTTTCAGTTCTATGACAGTGGCTTGTAGGTTGAATTGGGAAAAAAGGTCTTTCAGCCTTCTGCAGGCTTCTGTATTACAGGGCCCATAGAGCAAGATCACCAGAGTCCTTTTCCAGTTGAACCATATTTGTTAGAAAGAGCTTTCTTCTGAATTCAGTTTTTCATACAGCATTCAGTTCTGTCCTGATTTTACAGTTAACCACAGTAAGCGTACAGTCATGAGTCAATACCAATACCATAGGCAACCTTGGAGTAATGTACTACATTTGTCACAATACACACACATTACAAAATTAACAAAAGAAAAAATGACCTGCCAGCTGCAGTCACAATATAAGAGCAACAAGATACAATAAGAGTAAACACTAACAGCCTTACAATCAGACACCTTGTTCAGTTGCCAAAAAGCACATCCTCTTTAGTGCAACAAAACCTCCCAAAACAAATTATTACTTCTAATGAACTGAAACTGCTGTCAGACCTGTGCAGCAGCTTTACAAATCTGTCATGAGTGCTAATTCATTTGCCCTGTGTCTTATTTAAAAGCTCTTTAAATCACTGATTGATTTGTGCGGGTCTCCCTTTACAGGTTCCTGACACAGCAGAGAGCTGTTTCTAAAAACACATTTATACCGCAGAAGTAAGAAATTAAGAAAATGAGAAGCCATAAATAATACAGCTTTGAGCAAGTAACAATTTGCAGTCACTTAGCAACAGTGTGACCACAATGTGTGTTTCCAACCAATCATTTTTACTCCACTAGGTAAAAATATATTTATGTTTACACTTAAATATAGTGTAATTAAAATTTTAATTTAGCGATGATTCCTATCAGTACTGGTTGAAATCAGATCACTGTCCTGATCCATGATGGCACTATAGATCATGGTCTTCCAGAACCCAGACATTTCAGTTACTTGGGTGTTCATAAAAATCACATGGAAAGACTGCTGAAAGTGCATGATCTCACTGAATGGTAAGCAACCTCATTAGCAATTTATAAGGTGGAGAGAGACATCACTAGGTATGTACAAAGTCACAAAAAACATGAATTATTTTCCACTGTTGGGAAGATATCGAAAGGAGACTACTGTTGTGTTCAGTAATATTGTTGTAATAAAAGTCCTGGTCACCAGCAGCAGCTCTGAGAACACTGCTGGTGAACTGCACTCCAGCTGGAAGAAAACCTGCACCATGTCTGATGTGATGTGGTCTATGCTGAATCTCATGGTGCAGAGCTGTTTCAGTCAGGATTATATGTTTGTTTTATGACTGTACACCAGCTTGATGTTGTTTTTAATGAGGACAACTACCATAGTACCATACTATGATGGCCATTAATAAGGCTGCAGCCATTGATGTCTTTTGAGTGTGGTGGGTTCATTACACTGACAATTAACATCTTGAAATGCTTAGTGAAGCTGGCTACATTGTCACGGGTGTAAAATCAGTGCTTTGCAGCTCAGTATTTTCTCACTACAGCAGCTCTCTTCCTGTCCATTGTCATAAGGGGGACTCTTAACTGTTAACATCTCATTCTATAGACCACAGTGATGTCAGTCATCTTCTTGTGTCCCTAAAGTGAACTACTGCACTTCAGCTTTATCACTTCATCATGTAGTTGTTGTTCAGTAATTAAGTAGACGAATGGAGGGTCGATATTCGCCCTTTGCTTCAACTGTGACTAAACTATTCTTCCATGAAGAACCAGAACTGACTTGTTGACACACTGAGGACATCACCTTCTTTTCCTCTTTTCACACTTTGTCTTGAATGTTAACCAAGAGAGGATCAATACAGCAGGTGCACTCAGGGGATTCAAATCAGACTCGTATAAATCTGTCTCATAAAAATATGATTCACCTTAATTTTTTGGAATGGTTAAAATGATCAAAACAAATGAAAAATTGAATGAAAGTCATTAGTGTTTGAAATGAAGTTATAATTTTACTGCAACCAGATCTATAACACCAATGATATAGCAATCTAATAAAGGTAACTGAAGTACTTTGATGGCAGAGGATTGCATCTCTGATCAGGTCCAACTTGTTTGAAGCCATTAAACATCACACACTCCCTGCCCCCTCCCCTGATTTTTTTTATGCCTGTGATTTATTTACAGGAGGACACGTCATCTCTTCCCTCTGTTTGTCAAAGACCTTCTCTGTTTTTATAATAGATAGAGCTAGAGCTAGAGATAGAATAGATAGAGCAGCAGTATGAACTGAGATCTATTTACTTCATGGTCAACCCTCATCTAGTCAGACCACCACAATGAAGCGTATAATTAGAGTGAAGTGTGGCATGATTTGCTGTCAAGTGAACAGAGTAAACATTCACAACATTTGGTTCATTTGTGATGAGTCAGTGTGCACCTTAAACAGAACAACACTAGAATGACTCACAACACTGCACCAGCATGTGTGAGCTGACCGCAACCACCATCATGTTAGAATGCCGATGTGAAGCTTTAAACTCACATTTATAATGAAAGCTGCTGTTTTCTGTCCTCCACCCCAGACTCCACCTTTTTTGCTCATTTCAGTATTCAAACTGGTATTTATTTATTAAAATACTGACTAGGCCACTTCTTCTCTGTTAGTCATATCTTTAAACCATCCAGTAAATTCTATGCTTTTGACAAAATGTCAGAACATTTTAGGAGAACATTACTTTGCGTTTATCTCACAGCTTTTATTGTACACATTTTGAATTTGAGTCCACTGATTCTCTGAATGTCAGCAAAGATCTATGCAAAAGTTAGAGATGACAGTTGTTTGTATGTATCTACAGTTTTACTTGCTATTCCATTATCTGCCTGTCATAAAATACTCTGTGAAATCCACTAAAACTACAATTGCATGACTGAGTTGACTTTTCCTTTAAGAGGTCATTATACAGAAATTGATTTGCCCCCTGTGATGGACTGAATCACCACACTGACATGGTTTGATATTGCCTTTTCATCTTGCTTCTTTCTGAACGCCTCACTTAAACCTTTACTTATCCTCTATAATTATATAGTATTAGGAGCTTTCACAGGACAAATTAATTTCAACATGTTTCCCAGTATACCTACTGCTTTGATTGTTTGGTTTGTA
The DNA here is from genome assembly GCF_001640805.2 of Lates calcarifer. NCBI lineage: Eukaryota > Metazoa > Chordata > Actinopteri > Centropomidae > Lates > Lates calcarifer. The sequence continues at coordinate 23,507,744 of NC_066836.1, forward strand.
TTGTCCATTTTTATACCTGTTCATTGTCGTCTGGGATTAGGATAAGAATCCAGCAGCTCTGCTGTGTGAGAAGATAATGGAGCAGCAGGACGGCATTCAGCATTCAGAGTTCAATCAGTGTGGAAACCCACTAGACAGACACACCCACTTCCTCCTTAACCAAGCTCCTCCTTTCTTCCCTTATTACCCAGCTGTGACTTAAACACAACTGTCACAAAGAGAGGTATGACCAAAAGTTTTTGTACTTGTTCAGGATGGCCACTCTCACCACTGTGGCCTCCTCCTGGCTGCATTCAACTCTGTGTTTTGTAGTCTTACCATGATGAATCATACACGAAGTGGGTAATGGTAACATATAGAAGATGTTATTGGGTGTACCCCCCCAGTCCTGCCAGATCCTGGTCTATAAGCAGTTTGTTTGAATTACACCATGGCCTTCTGACTTTTCTCATTATGTTTCATGACATTTCACAGACTGGATGTCACTCTACATAGTGACTTTAAAGTCCAATACAGTGTGGTCAGCATAACAAAAAGTGTTGTTTGTCCTCACAGGCAGAAATATCACAGTACAGGATGCTTACTGGGCCGATTCTCATTCTGCTTACACATTTTGGTTCCTATCAAATCCTGTTTAGCTTCTAGTCATATTATTTTAATATACAAAGAAACCAAAATATGTTGAAGCAAAAATCACCTTTTTCCAGGAGATTAAGATGACTATAAACTTTAATTTGCTATCAATAACAAGATGCTGTGTGACTATTTTTGTGTAAAAAAAGAAAGTGAATTTAAAAATATGAAAAAAAAGAAAATTTACCATATCAAAAGTTAAAAGTTCAGATATGGTTAAAAGTTAACCCTCACAAAGATGAAGAAATTCTGCCGTAATGAGGGAACACAAATAGATTCTTCTTCTTCTTCTGTTTAAGGAGTCAAGAGGTCACAAATGTGATGATACATGTATCAGCAGCAATGAAAACAAAATTTGTGACTTGAAGTTGAACAGAAAAACCGGTTGGTAAGTTTGGAAATGTGTCATATTCATTCCCATACCTAGCCTTTAGCTCAAAAGAGTCACACCACATCAGACAAGGTAAAACAAATTGAAATGAGAGGCTTGTAAAGCTTTAATAGAGAGACAGTGCAATTAACACACACTCAAATTAAGATCAGCAGTTTAACTTCATACTCACTGTGTCATTTCAAATTCAATGTAATGGAGTAAAGGACCAACAGTACATCAGCTGTGACACTGTCCTAATACTTATACACTGCGCTGTAAGACCACAAAACAAAACATTTCCTTAACAGGGCTCCAACAACCTTATGTTTTACCATCATTCCAAACATCCAATAATGAGTGCATGGCCTGTACAGAGCGAGACTGAGTCAAAGCATTCCTTTGTCCCTAGGAAACTGCTTTATCATCAACAAAGCAACAGCTTTAATTAGGGAGAGGGGCTTAATGCAAACAAAATAAAGAAGAGAGACAGTGTATGGGCAGAACAACAGCAAGATCATTTAAAGGATAAGGGAGAGGAAGAAGTTAAGCACCCTGTATGTTGAGACAAATTTTAGCTGAAATGAAAGAAAAGCAGTCAGTCCTGACTGGCTTGGAGCCCCCTGATCCTAATCATCTGCACACATAAAAAGCCAAATCAAACCAGTGCCTCCATGTGAAGATTGCTTTAGCAAATAATGTGGTGGAATGTTAGAAGTTTAAGCTGCTCCAGTATTTTGATATTACCGATGAATCTCAACTCTGCCGTTAACTTCATCTCTATGGAGTGTTTTATAATCCCTCTGCCTCATTGTTTTGGTTCTATTCAACATTTACTGTTTGCTTCAGTCTCTTTTATCAACCTTGTTCTGAGTTGACAGTTGTGACTTCAAATGGATGATGATCTGATGAACCAACTGTGCGCTAGTCCCACCAAATGGTTCTCAGAGAAAATTAGCAACCAGCTGGTGAACACAGTAGAGCTTAGCATCTAGAGATCCTGATTTGGAGCTGATGGAGTGCAGAATAGTGCTGAATAACTCCATGAAATCCATAAATTCTCTGCTTCTGTTCTGCTGCATGTGTAACTGGACATGTTACAACAACTTTTAAATGTTGTGTTTTCTGCCTGAGCCTGACCTGAAAAAATACAACTTTAAGCGTGGGTTAATGGGCAAAATCGTTCTGAATATAACTGCCATGACTAGTCCTGTAGGAACACACTTTTTACTTTAGCAGCAGGACTCAATGGTAGCACTTTGGTCTGAACATAAATATCTTATACTGGATGGTCATTAAATTTGGAACAAACAAGATTAACTGTAACTATATCCCTTTAATATCTAGCACCACCAATTTCAGATTTTGAACTATTCTTTGGTCTAAGACAAAATAATTAATGATACACTCATAAGCTGTACTTTATCTTTAGTGGAAATTACCAAAGGCCAGCACGCTAATACACTAGACGATAAGATGGTGACCATAGAAATCAGCCTATTAAAACTGCTAAAACTCAGCATGACACATTGTCATTGTGAGCATGTTAGCATGTTGATGTGAGCACTGAATTTAAAGCCCTGCTGTGCCTAAACCTCACAGAGCTGCTCAGACATTGTTTAGTTCATAGAAATATTCCTATGCATGCCACCAACAGACTGGTTTCACTGATGTGAAACATAATGGAAAAGTGAAAGTTGAGCTGAGCTATGACACTATGGAGCAATGTTTAAATTAGTGGGTCCCAGTTACAGGCATTAAAACATGTAGAGGTATGAAACACATTCATACAGACTACAGTTAATAGTACATGCAGGGTGTAAAACATCAAGAAGATAAGTCATCTGATATAATGCTAAATGAAACCATAATATTTTGGTCATTGCTATCTAATATCCTGGTTTGAACCCATACTGGTCAGCTGGGGCCTTTCTGTGTGGAGTTGCCTGTGTGGGTTTCCTCCCACAGTCCAACACATGCAGGTTTAGGTGAATTGGAAACAATCCTGTCTGTAGGTGTGAATGTGTTGGTCTGTTTCTGTTTCCCACAGTTTGACTAGCAGTCATTAGACACTGGGCTCTAACCACCCACAGCCATGAGGAGGAGATGCAGGTGTAGAAAATGGAGAGTTTCGTTTTCAGTAGACTGTCCTATTTTATGTTGTGGATACATCCAGATGTAACAAATCTGTCTAAAGCAATACATTTTCATTTAGCTGCTACAGAAAGCTAGTACTGAGAATTTTTATCACACTCTTTCACATAATAGACATAAACAGACAACTCAAACTTCATATCTTGAGGGAAGCCTGTGGATATTCTCATTCATCCAGGTCATAGTTATCTCAGGGAAATTTAAATCGAAAGCAACTGGACTTAGTTGTAGTCTGGGTAGTCTGGGTAGTGGTAGGTGTTGTGGTTCCTGTACTGCAGCTGCTGGATATGAGCAATTAGTGCCAATGTCTGTTAATTTCAAAAGTAAGAGACAGCCTGAATATGCAGTAGTATAGAGATGTCAAATTTTTAGTGAAATATATATATATATATATATATATATATTGAGTAAAAAAAGAGTACCCTAGTGTTTTAACTGAATTAATGAAATCTATTTGTAAACACAAATTAAAAGGCATACTAAGCCACACACACACAAAAGAGTCCAGTGGACATAAATGCAGTATTAAGATGCTTGACAGGTTGGCATTCAATGCCTGAATCTGATCTGTCAATCACAGCAGAGTATAAGAAGAATGGGGGGGGGGGGGGTTCAGACATGTGTGGTGTTTGTGTGTGTGTGTGTGTGTGTGTGTGTGTGCAGAGACAGTCAGAGTGAGAGCCAGCCAGAGGAAGGAAGCAATGTGTGCACTGTCAGCACTGGGGGCCCCTTCACATGCTCTGCCTGAGGGCCATCCATCTGTCAGAGGTGAAAGGGAAACCTCAGGCAGCTCCACAGCGACCCCGCTGACCTCCTTATCTGACTGTGCTTTCATCTTCAGTGGTTAAACATGGTGCCAGAATAGAAGTCACATTCACAGAAGCTGATTGGGTTTCATTCATGACTAACTTGGTTAGCTCACTGCTGAGGTTGGCAAGCTACATGTTAAACTCTCTGTGTGCAGGATGGCGGCAGAGACAGATTTCTGAGAACCTAGATATAAAACCCATAATGTGCATGGTTAGATACCACCAGTAGGCTGTAATAAAATATAAGTATTTCTGTAATTTGGGTGAAATAACCCTAAAATAATAAGATGAGAGGACTGTGCAGCCTTAATGAGCAGAGTTATTAAAGCATTAATTAAGCATTAATTACAGCACTACTTTATTTCATACTCCAAGAAGAGCTATATCTCCTGATCTCCTTGTTCAGCTTCTTTTATTTTGGCAGCATTAATGTGATCATTAATGTGACTTACTGACTTGTTGTAATTTATTCTTTTTTTTTACATCATAGTTGCAGAGTTGTAGTAATGCAATACTAAAATTAATTGGCTGCTTCCCATGTTGGTGTAAATAATATGTTATGTGTTACTGTGTGTGATACTTTTTTTCTAGTTAGGACTTTTGTTTGTGCTGGAGTCCTGGCTTTGGCCTCCTGTGGCAGCAGTGTATCAGAAGCTGTCCATCCATCCCACTATGTTAAGTGTGAACACTCTGCAGTGATGCAACATTCACAGAATGTGTGTGGTACTGTGTGTGTATGAGGAGAGGGGTCTCCACTGAGGCCAGGGGAACACTTCTTCAAAGGCTTTACTGCAGTCCACTAGACAAAGGCTCCTTAGACATGTAGCATTTCCTTTGCTGTGGACACACACACACACACACACACACTGGTTAACATCCTGTTTTTTGATGGACAGAGACTGAAGACGTGATGTAGATGGAAAGTTTGAGTGTTTGAAACTTTTTTCTGTTCAGAAAAAAGACAAAATTACTTCTGTGCTGAATGATAATGACAAAACACACAGACCTGTGAATGCACACACAGCCCCAGCCATTCACACTGCCTTCAGTCCATTTTAACATCCCAGATCATTGAGGGACCAGTGTTTAAGATCTACAGGGATCCACTGGAAGAAAGGTAATGCAGTATACATGAAAAACGTATTTACTCACCTAAAACTAAATAATCATTGTGTTTTTGTTTGCTTAGATTGAGCCATTTATATCTACATAGGGAGCAGGTCCTCTTCCACATCCACTATGTTGTGCCACCATGTTTCTACATTAGCCCAGAATGGACAAACTGAACCAAACAGTGGCTCTATATTGGACCTTTTGCATTTTTACGTTGACACTGCAACTTGTAGAAGAAGACGAAGAGGAAGAAAGGAAAGAGTAGTTGCTGGCAAACAATCTTTTGTTGTGACAAGTTTGACTACAGACTAACAACTAAATACACTATCTAAATATAGCTATATAAATAAGATAGACAAAAGCTTCTCCCCTAGATCAAGCTTAATCTGTCATTAGCCAGTTTAAAGCATTAGATTCAGCTCTTTTATTCCCTCAGCAGTCATTCAGGAGACCACTGAATGTGACATCACCAGTGGGAAGATCCTGTTTGCGTACCTGATGCAGGTTTTATGAAAACTGAAAATATACATCAGCACTCAAACTAATCACTCCCAGCAGGGACGTTTTATGCTGTAAATACCTTCTGCTCTCAAAACATGTCTCAGGTACATGTACTGCCCACCTTCCCCCAGTTTACAGTTTAACATAGTTAATGTGCCACTTTGCCTGAATATATGGTAATATGTCTCTATGGAGCTTACAAATTAAAAAAGCTGGAAGACTAGATATTAATTTAAGTTCATTCATTCACTGATTCTTTTAACCATCATTCCCACTTTAAGCAAGCAGTTATCACACACCATGAGCTTTACCAAGCAGTTTTTGTGCCTAAACATAACCAAACCTTGACCATAGTGGTGTGAGATGAGACAATAGGCATATGAATCATTTCTGTACTGTGTCTCAAAGGCACTGACTAAAGCTGGATTACTAACTACACAATGTAGTCAACTGCAGTTGGTCTTTGTTAATTTGATTAACTGCAAAGTTGAATAATGTCTCTGAGAAAATTTACAGGGTGCACATTCTTAAGTGTGTCTTTAACTAAAGCTAAACAAACATGGGGTCACTACAGTCCACAGCTAAAAGGCTGAGGGGCCTTCCAGTGAGTAATCCAGCTGTGGCACTGATAAACAACATCCCACTGATAGGCTATCAGCTCAGAAGATGCTAGTATTGATCTTTCTGGAAGGTGATGCGAGTACAGTGTATTTTGTCATTTAGTCTGGAGGATTTGTTGGTTACATCAAGAGAGTGATGTATTATGGCTTATTTGTAGCCGTAATGATGCTATAGGCCAGTGATGTCTATCTACAGTATATTATGTCTTATTTGTAACTTTAACAGGCTCATAGTTAGTTTGAGCCAGTTTGACACACACGTCATTTGCTGTGTGGCTGCTCTAACCTGGTAACATGAGCTCTGAAATGAAAACCAAGCCATTCACATAACCGCTACATATACGCAATGCTACTCAGTGTGTCCTGGGCAGAAGCATGCAAATGATATGCAGCTTATATATAGATTGCACGCTCCTTGTCCCTCCCCTCAAGCCCCTCCCGTCCATGTCACACATGGAAGAAAAAATCTGCAGATCAACACTGGAAAACACATCATAATACAAACAATATATATGACAAGAATTTAAAGATTGTAAAACTGTTTCCAATACAAATATTTCAGTGTCAGTGTTTCCTTTTTCAGTTCAGGTTTCAGTCTCAAAATTTTAAAGTGACTGTTTTAGCTCCATAAATTGCTGCCATGGAGGAACTGAAACAAATGGAAAATGTCTTCATTGCAAAACTGGTCTGTTGGTCTAAGAATGACTGGTGTCACATGGATGTCATGAAAGAGATGGCAAGCCCCCAGTCTGTAATACTGTACGACTGTATATGGCTGATTAACAGAGTGAACGAACGTGTGACTGCTTCACTTCACTTCCTTGTTACTGTGCTTTGTATCTCCAGGGCTGCAGACCACGTTGGGATATTGATTAGTGGCATGGGATACACCAGGTGTGTCTCAAGCATATAAGCCAGTGCAGCAGTCAGTCCAGTACCAGATCTCTTTGCACCCTAGTCCTGTTTTGTGGTTTTTCCTTTTTTTTTTCTTTGTTTTCGATCCAACATCCACACAGCACATTTTCACTCAGCCACTCCCTACACTACTGACTCTACAGATATCTCCCATCTACCCTTTTGCATTTATTTGGATACATTTTGTTCTAAATAAATCGAATTGTTATTTGGTATACCCGAGTGTCTCCCGTTTTTGTTGCAGTCTAAGAGCCGGGCTGTACTCAAAAAACTCAGTGAGACAAGGTTTAAAAAAGTCAAGACTTGTGCTTAGAAACAAGAAATATTTATTCTATAAGAGGAGGGGTTTTAAAGACTGACGACTAACTAAAGACTTTGACAAATGTATGTGCTTGTTGGTTATTTTGACTAAAACTTCTTAAATATGGGATATTCCAAATTTCTTTCTAAATATATGAACAGCAGTGATATAACATAGATTTGTGCAGTGACCCGAACACAGTACCAGAATCCTGTCTCACAACACAGAAAGAAGAAAGCAGCTGTCTGATCTTGTCAACAGTACTGATGCTGTACAAAGATAGTCCAGACTCTGTTTTGCTCTCTGTTCCTGTCATTCACAAGTTGTCATTCTGTAAGTCAATAAAAGGATGCTGTCAACATGAACATCAAGAAACTGCACTCATGACTGACATATGGCTGTTCTTTCTTTGGAGTGTACAAGCCTTTTACTGACAACAGTGATCAGCAGGACTTCATAACATATGGCAAACCACAGATTTCACTCTCAGTGGTCAGTGTATTCTCGCCTCCTTAAATGTAGCTGAAGGAGGATGGTTCCTGAATGATTAAATACTGCATCACATTCAATTAAAGATGCTTTAGAGGCAGAGTAACAGCATTCACACCAGTAATGACAAAAAGTCAAAGCAAGTGTTCATTTCAGATGGTTGCTGGGAGATGTGAAGTGACAGCAAGCAGAGCAAAGGCTGGTGGAGAGATGTCAGTCATGGTAGAAAGTTCAGCAGAGGTCAACTTCATGCAAATGCAGCGACACGGTGGAGCAATCAGCTGAAGGCTGGATGTGTTCACTTAATACTTCTTCGCTGTAAAACTTTTGATTTTAGTTTCTGTCTATTGCAGGACTAAAAGGACTGGTGCAGTCAGCATGTCCCTAGTTCCTGAAAGATAAGTAAACAGAATGTGAACTTCATGATGAATATATAATGGCAAGACAAGGCAATGTTATTTACATCACACATTTCATTTGCTTTAAATTAAACTGCAAAGCACATTTTATATGGCACGTGTGGGCCTCCAAGTAAGAGAAATATATTTAATACCATAAGAGGAAAGAAGACAAAAAAGAAAAACTATCCATTGCTTTGAATGCAGACACAGTTTTGAGGTCTCAGGTCATCAGACTGTTGGGTTCCTAGACCAGGACTAAACTATAAGCAACCTCACTGATGTGAATCTGAGGCCCTGTTCAGACCTGGCACTAACATTGTGTGGCCCAGACCACATTTGGAATGTATTTGGTATACATTCATTTGCATATAGCACAGGGAGTGAGATCTGATCTCAAGTGGTCACTTGAGCTACATGTGGAGACAAAGTAACACCAGGTGTGAACTGCCGTGCTTAGAGCTGCCCACTTGAGATCAGATCACCTGAGACACATGTGTAAAAGCCAGCCCATCAGGTTTAGATCCACTCAGTCCAGTAACATTTGGAAAGAGTAGAGAGCAAAATGATTAAATTCTTTTTATCCTGTGTCTTCTCACCCTTCATGTGTGAGAGGAGCATACAGGAAGTCAACTGGTTTGACCAGCAGCAAAAATCTCAGATAAGTGTGCTCCCTGCTGGCTCAACTGTTGCCCAATGAGCAGTTTCCATAGGACAGTATGAAGCACCATCTTTGAACATGCTATTCACTTCTTCTTAACACATCCATGGATTAAAGCCAGGTACAGTGACAGAGGAGGACAGAGAGGGAAGCAAATTAAGAGATGCATCAGAAAGACAGCTGATCTCTCCATTCAATACCTCACAAGACTACAGAGCAGTAGAGCTACAGCCTGTTATTTTACATGCAGCTTTACATTTCCACCAGTGGCTGTCTGCCTTCTTTTTTTTTTTTTTTTTTAACTGACTTAATGTTTGATAGCAGCTCCAGTTCAGTGTGTTATGACTGACACAGCCATATATATGTATACATATATCATCTGATAAAATCTAATCAAAGGATTTTTAATCATATACTTGCGTTGAGCAACAGTATCAGACAATTTAACAAATGCAGTCTGCAGTTCCAAGAATGTCTTCTCTTCAATCAATATAGCAGGTTCAGCTGTAGAAAACACTTTTCTTTGCACAGTACCCACTTAACTGAAAAATTGTTTAGTGGAGCACCAAACAATTTTGTTTAGTTTGCTCCCTTGATGGTTATATCCTCTGTACACATATTACTCTGTGCATAATAATACAGTGAAAATGAATGATGAATTCAACAGACAACATGAGGGATGTCGTATTTGATTCAAATTATTGACATTTATGGCCCTGCTCTTGCATTTACTTATCTTCAAATTTACTTTTAGTTACTAATGTGTTGCTGCCCAACACTGCCAACATGTAAAATATGACTTCATCTCAAAGTGAAAGTAGGTTGTGAAGGTGAGGTGGGGGGAACTATTCTTCTCCACAAAGAGAGAGAGAGAGAGAGAGAGAGAGAGAGAGAGAGAGGGGAGGAAATTCAATGAGCTACCCCAAACCCAGACTGACAAAATAAAAGTGTAAATGTTTGTAAATGCATCATTGTTCCCTCAAACTCTGTGTATCTCAGTCTTAATTATACTTCCTCTGTGGAGAGCTATTTCTCCCACACACAAATACACTCACTCTCACACACATACACTTTAGTCTGTGGGCCAATCCATGTCAGTGGCAAAAAATAAAACATGTTCCCATGGACGCACAAAAATGGCTCATGAAAGGCTGCTGTATGTTTTGTTTTCCACCAGAGTGCTCTAAACCAGAGGGCTCAGAGTGTGCTCAAGTGCTGGGACACTAGCACAAAGGGAAGGAGAGATGGGAATGAAAGAAGAGAGAAAAGCAGGAAGAAAAAAGGAGGGGAAGATTTGGGCGTAAGGAGCAGGTTGATAAAAGGTTTCCTCTGGACTGGCAGCACTTGAATGCACACACAGTGGGCTATTGCCGACATAGCCTTAAAGCACAGAATTCTGCTATTTATTCTGAAACAGCTTTTGTTGTTGACTTGCAAGGGATGTTGGCTGCTTGCTATCTACTAAAGAGAATGAAAAAATACTCAAGTGGGGCTTGTTCCACTGTTCCCACTTCCTTTTTTGTGAGTATCAGTAAATGACTAAAACCAAAAAGCACAATTTTGATCGTTCCACAGTCCCACAGCAATAACCACAAATACCTGATGAGCACGTACTTAAGTTGGCGGTGAGTTGGAGGACACTTTTGTAGCACCCTATACACTTTTTACACCTCTTGTTCAGATTCTTTGTTTGTGTGCTGCGGCTGCTTTCTTTAAACTGGGCAACTTCAAACACAGGCAGCTCCAAATGAAACACAGAGAGGTTAGTGTTTAAATATAGAATTTTCCTCAGTGCCCACAAATGCTGTAGGATGAAGATGATACCCAAACAGATAAAATATCTTTGGATGTGAGATGTGAGTGTTGGCTCATGTTTGGTTTGGCTGTATTTTTGGGATTATTGATAAATTACCTCATGGAGATGATCCAACCCCAACTCCCAAGTGGTAGACCAAGTATTATGTTCTCACAGCTATGCAGATGACACTCAGCTCTATATGTCATTGTGTCCTGACAACATGAGCACTTTAGACTCACTGCATAAATAGTTAAAGGACATAACTGTGTGGATGTAACTAAAGCTTCTGCAGTTAAGCCCAGAAAAGACAGAACCCCTTAGTGTTAGGTAGATATGGCTCAGAGGTAACAAATGCACAGGATTCCCAATTCTTTAGGCCTACTATCCAAAGACTATCATCATCATTACTATCACTACTATCTTTGGCCATACAGTTTTTTTTTTCCAGAGATTTCCTCCATAGTATAGGTCATACCGACTTTAAGTCAGGCTCTGAAAACCCTAAAACCTACATTTCCAACAGTACAAGCAATAGCAAATATTCAACCCTACCTGCCTGGCAAAGACCCACCTCTTTTCAACAAGAAAACAAAGTATTTAACAAGTAAATAAAATTGCAGTATGTGCATTTACAATACAGTGCTGGTATTTGGTGTCTATAGGCTCTGGCATCGTCACTCCCCACAAAGAAAAAACAAGCTCACCTTCTTGTGGAACCTGAATTCAGAGACTACAAGTGGTTCTTGGAGGGGGGGTGGGGCATCAGAATGCCATATGAACAGCTGCTGCAGTGGCAGCAATCAGTGACTGTAGCTTTCAGATGAGCAGTGTGCAGCCAGCATGAAGAGTTAGCAGCTCAACAGCTTAAGTACACCATCATAGCAAAGGGCACTTTAGATATATGTTGCAGTGAGAATAGGATGCCATTTGAGTATAGCAGCGAATTTGAGATGTTTACCTGAGCAACCTCTGGATGAACGCTTTTCTCTCTGAAGGGGAAATTTAATTAGCAGTGACATTCCAAAGTTGTAGTTTGACTGGTATCTGACAGTGAGTGGTTTATATTATTTCTTGTTGGTACAAAATGATAAAATTATTGTAGGTGGTAAAAGACTGCAAAAACAGTGTGCTAGAATATGTATACTTATACATGTAATATATGTCTGTATACACAGTATCTGATAGAAATGTACATTATTCATTGAGATGAATCAGACAGATGAAGTATTTGCCATAATAGCTGTGCACACCAGGGAGCCTAGGGCAAGTTATGTCACCGTGGACTCATGGATTCATCCCATCATTCTAGGGCCAGCATTTCATCTTTGGAGTCTTACAGCTGCAGCATTTCCCTGCAGAAATGGACACAGACAGAGAAGATTGACAAGAGAAAGAAGGAAATGAACAATATTGGTGGGATTGGGCATAACAGAACAAGGAGCTGAGGTAGTTTAAATAAGGTAGAAATATGAAATATGAAATATGAAAGATGGATAACAGGAAGAACTTACTTGGTCTTGTTTCTTGACCTGCATTAATATTGCAATAATATTCTTTTCTTGAAATACTATTATTTTTCATGTTTTTATATCACTGCTATACAATTTTTATTCACGCTCCAAAACTCAGCCTCTGCAGCACCAGAGCTTGTTCCACACACAGTAAATACACAGCCCTGTGGTGTGGGGTACCAGTATTGATTGAATATATTCTCTCAGGTCAAGGAGGCCGGCACAGAGTGTAACCAGAGGAGGATGGTGAAAAGAGAGAGCAAACAAATCCCAGGGAGAGACGGGAGACACAGGTACAGGTGTTTGAAGAGCACAGACAGGAGAAGCTGAGACAGTAATCAGTGATGATTGCTAAAGTTCAGATTTGGTGACATGAAAAGTGGTGCCTGTGACCATTCTAACATTTTAACAGTGCTGACCTTTGCAGGAATCCAGAGAGTCCAAGTCCTATCATATTATCTGTGTTTGACCAAGAATCTCAGCCTAAGACCACACTAAAACACAAAATAGATTCACAATAAAAACCCAAGCATCCAACATTGCAATGAAGTCATTTAGTATCTATTATTTATTGTGAGGAAACAGATGTGTGTCCATCTGTATGTCTGTTAACACAACTTCTAGCCTGAACAACCATTTAGGTAGGCTGTCCCCACCCCCTGATGGAACCCACTGGAGCATTTCCTGAAATAGTGCCATTAATGTGGCAGGCATGCTGGACCCTAATCGCCATGGTTAAAATAATAAACATGCAGTTAAAGGTTGTGGAGAGGTCATTGTTTGGTTAGGTTTAGATACAAAAACTATTAAGTTAGGTTTTCGAAAATCTTATTGTTTGGGCTTACTTAAGGTTAGAGGTTTGTCGTGGTTACAATATGAACATGCAGCTAAAGCTGTGGAATAGTCATGGTTGAAAGAAAAAAAAAGACTATTTCTGGCAGAAATCCAGATCCATCAGACCAGACTATGTGTTTCCAGTCTTTTAACTGTTCAGTGTTGGTGAGCCTGTGTCCACTGCAGCCTCAGATTCCTGTTCCTGGATGACAGGAATGGACCCTGACGTGGTCTCCTGCTATTGTAGTCCATCCACCTCAAGATGGTTTTTGTTTATTACAATTGTAAAGAATTGTTATCTGAGTTACTGTAGCTTTCTGTCAGCTCCAACCTCTTTGACCATTCTCCTCCTCATCATTTTTGTTTTTGACTCCATTTGACTCCATTCTGTGTAAACTCAGAGACTGTGGTGTGTGAAAATCTCAGGAGATCGGCAGTTTCAGAAATACTCAAACCATTTGATATCAACAATCATGCCACGGTCAAAGTCACTGAGATCATATTTTTTCCTCATTTTGATATTTGATGTGAACGTAACTGAAGCTCCGGACCTGTATCTGCAGGATTTTATATTGTACTGCTGCCACGTGATTGGCTGATTGGGTAAGTGTGACAGTGAGCAGGTGTACATGTGATCCTAATAAAGCGCTCGGTGAGAGTAAATGTACCTTCTCAACAATTTTACATATAATGTGCCTGTCTACAATTACCCTGCAACATTTTTCCATAGATGTCTTTCTTCCTGTAACCAGGCTGTCATGCAGACATTTCTTATGCATAGCAATGTTTCCCTGGATCTTAATGACTACCCATGCAATGGTTGCTTGGAGAATTGCAATGAAGCTGTAAAGCCTCCACTCTCATCTCATCTAACACTCTGTTTTTAATCATGTTTTATCAGCACCATATGTTAAAGTGGTGCCCACAGCGGGCCACACATTATTCTGTGAAGAAAAACTCTGTGATTTGTATTTATATTTAAATGTATGTTTACTCCTCCATATTCTTAAGGAGATGAAAAGCCAGTTTTTAAATAATCAAATTAGAGCAGGCAGGATGCATGAGGTGTGGGAATCTTTGGCAATCAAGAGTCAAGCTAAAAATAAGACTATATGATTCAACTCATTTTAATCTGTTTATAATAATTTCAATAAAATGATGTATTTTAAAGACCCAGTTTTAGGTTGAATACCCGCTTCACATATTTTAAAGGATTTAAATTGACCCACCCTCACCTCCACAGAGGTTACCTGAGGTTACATGGCCCCTGATTTCTCACTCATCTGTCTCACTGTATTAGCTTTTGTTTCACTTAACTGCAACCCAACTGCTGTTGGTTGCATTTTAAGTCAAATATCAACCCCAAACAAAATTTGCCAGTGTAACCATGGTTCTATGAACTCTGGATGACCAGCAGAGGTAGTATCTTAAATCTGGGTTTCAACCATATGTCAAGAAAAATAAAGTAGAATTAGGGGCAGGTTTCTGTTTTTATACATGATAATTTTAAGATTGATGTAAGATTTAATATTCACATAAGAACAGTTTTCAGTGCACCTAAGTGTGTAGCTGTAGCCTAAAAAAGAATTTCAAAAAAAGATATTAGCAAAAGACAGGAAAGTACATTTATGCTAAGCCGCAGGTCACTGTAACTGTCCTTACTCTTCATTAGTGGCATGAAGTGATCCCTGTCTGACATAATTCCAATGTAAGAGACAGTCATCTCTTAGACAGTTAAACAAATCAAGTCAATAACCACTTGATTTGTCTAATTCAGACTGCTGAGCTCATATTAGCTTCGGCTTTTTTTTATACAGGTTTTGTATCCATCACTTACACTTGAATATGATCTAGATTCAGGACATGACTGAGTGACTGTTCATATTAGCTTATAAGCCATGTGAGTATTGTTTTGCAATAGACTACTGATAACTAACTGAAAAATGTGAGCCTCTGTGACAATATATGACATTCTGTGAATGCTCATAATGAAAGGCACTTGGAGTATGCCAGTTGAATGCTTTAAGTGAAGCAGTGGAACATATTTCATCCATCTGATATGGCTGGAGGAGAGTGCAAGTAAGCACTGAGAATGATTGTGAGAGTGATAACAATAAAATAAAATTACAGTTAGCTGGATTATATGTTGTATAATTTCATTTCAGTCCCTTGTGTGTTTGGAGGCAATTTAATCCACTACAAAACTACTGTTTAGAGAGTTATAGTTGATAAAGTAATGGTATGATTAAGTGGGTGCATAAAGTGAGCATAGTTATACTGTAATACTCTTTAATAAGTGGAAAGCCAGCATTCAGTTAATGCAAATCTGTGCTCATTTTTTTTAATAAAAGAGATTTATTTAAATAAAAATAACATTTTCTACAGCACATAAACAGATCATTTTATTGGCATGTCGATGTAGAATATACCGTAAAGGCTGGCAGATGTTAAAATATCCAGGCCATAAAATATGAGTGTTTTTTATTTTTTTTACTTTAACACAGGCCAGCTCATAACTCGCTCTGATTCAGAGTCAAGGATTATATTTAATGTTGGAGTTGGTCCAGCTGCTTCAACAGGCCAGGGGTTGACCTACATCCTACATGGTGTTTGATATCTGATCTTTAATCCAGAATAAAAAATACCCAGCATACCCAGAAGGGCAAAAGTGATCAAAAGAATGATATATCGCTTAGCTGGCTTATTGCCTCACTTATTGAGGCTGTAATATAAACTACACCTGACTGAAATGTTCTTTAATGTTGTTGTTGTTGGATGTTCCTGCATTCAGAGCTGCATCCCAATTTAGACTTCACATTACACTAATTCCTCTCAAAGATGGTAGGAAACAGTGATTACAACTAAGCTACTTTATCCAAACAAATTAAGCCCTAACATCTGTGCCTACGCTCAAGTCTTTATCAGTAATGATGTGTTTTTGTTATTTTCACATGCTATAATGATACATGATATTTTAGCACCTTTGCATTTCTACTATTTTTCTTTTTGCAGTTAACAGTTTCCTGGGTCTCTGTGTTGTTCATGTGGGAAAAACAATTAAAAGTAACTAAACTGAAAACTAGAAACTAAATTGAGTTTAGGTGAAAGTGACAAGCTAACTAGGAGGGAGAGCTAGAAAAGAATTCAGAGGAACAATGTTACTGTCGTGTCTCTGGAGAATAAATGTATGAAACATATGGCCAACATCTCTATTTGTTATGACAACATTACACTAAAGTAACATTAATATATTTATAATATTAACATTATTTATATAATATTTGGTAGTATCATAGTATTGTTTCATGCTTGTTTTTATTCATGATGAAATATGAGGTGTCATCAGAAAATTAAGGGATTGCGCCTGTAACGTGCAAAAAAAAAAAATTGTCCATCATCCCCTTTGAAGTAGTCGTCTTGTGTCCCGCTCCCAACACTCCTGCCACACTTTACACGCTCCCTGAAAGTCCTGGTCTCTAAGTGTGTCAACACATCTGCGACTTGTGTGGGATCTCCTCCACTGTGTCAAACCTGGGAACCAAATCCCAGCAAGTAGGGCAGGTAGAGGGTAACGATTGTGTCGGTGCAGACAAAACAAATTTGCGCAATGTGCCACTGTTCCGGTCACTTGCGATGGATGTTCCTCCTCTGCCAGCTCAGGACGGTGCAGCAGAACTCAACAAGATGTGCATTACAGAACCATCAGAACTTCTTCATCACGATGAACTGGTTAGAATCTGAAAATAGAAATTCTATGTAAATCTCTATATTATTACAGTAACCCCACTTAAAATCATAATTTCCTTGATAGACATCTGATACTAGTAATATTGTATTTTCACCTTCACAAAAACCATCATTCTTTACTGCCCTATCAGTGATTGATGTTTGATTCAAGTGACTTTTCAGGGAAATATTAAATGTAAAAAAAAATGGCTTTTTATGAGCCTGCAGGTCTTCTTTTAAGCCCCAACAAACTCAAACTCTCAAACAACAAGGTGGATCATATTGCATGCAGCTGGTGAGGTGAAACCCACAAATATCCTCAAAGCACTCTGCACTACTCATCAACTGCTAATTAAGGTCATCATGTACTGAAGGAGACTCAGATGACTGTATCAACATTTTTATCAACTCCTCTCGTCTTTTACCTGGATTTTGGACAGATGACTTGGTGAAATTGTGAGTGTGATATTGTAAGTTTGTAAACTACATTATTCCATCAGGCTACATTAGTTTACATTGCGGCATTTCATGGTGGGTGTGTAAGAAAGCCTCCCAGCATGCAGCACAGTGTTACTGTATTTTATTTTGTGTTCCCTAAAGTTTCCCTTGTATTCTCAGTTGTTAAAGGAGAGTCCAGAGATACTGCCGCCAATATCTCTTTTTAGTTGATTTCACATTTCTGGACATCTCGAAAATTTGCAATCCAACTTTAAACAGTCTCTGCTAAACTGGAAGGCAGAAGTCGATGCTAAGCTGTGTCTGAAAACTCTCCTCATTCAGTTTTCATTTTTTATTTTATTGCATTGCTTGCATCCATGGTAAACTAACAGCAGGATGTTGATTGAGCCAAACACATGCTCATGCATGCGCATCTCTGCACATGTGTGTGGTACAAACAGAACATAATAAAAATATTGCTCTAAAGGGTTCCTACCAGTACAATCACAATCTCCACAGGGTGCCTTCAACATCAGCTTACTCAGTATCAGTGGTTTTCAAACACTGAAGGGGGGATGTGGTGGGAGAGACTTGAGACCAAGGTACTATGTAAGGTGAAATAGGTAGATGCATGTGGTGTTCTACAAAGTGTGTTGATTTGGTCTGATTCACAATACAGTCAGGAGACAGAGCTGCAACCGTGGCTCTGACACACAGCTCATGGAGACAATTAAGGCACTGTAAAAGCCTGAATGTTACTGGACAAGAATAACACTCTTCATCTTCTCAGTCTTAACTCAGTCAAGTCTGGACACAGACATGAAACACACATTTGAAAACAGCTTTTATCATGTGTGGTGCCACACAGCCACAGCCATCTATATCAGTCCTGGTAATTTGAACAGCAAAATAATGATTGATAAGCCAACTAGTCTGAAGTGAGAAGAGTTATTTTGCAACAACCTGGTGCTGATCACACAAGCTGTAATCCTGGTAACCAACAGCTCTGGCAGGCATAATTACTGTCTGACAATAACACTAATTAGAAGCCCCAGACTGAAAAACATACTCCAGATGATTGGAGAATAGTGAAGACCTTCACATATTCAAGTTGCTGTGGATGACAGATGCTGGTTAGAATCACACATGACATCCAAACTGTTATACTATACTAACAGAAAGTGTGTGAATTGAAAGTGATGGGTGTAGCGTTCAGCATCTTCCATCAGCTGTTCAGCTTTTCCACTAACAGGCCTCAGCTCCTGTGTTCACTTTTCCTTTTTCTTTGAAGTCTGATGGCTTTTCAGAGTTTCACTGGCACCTTTGTTCTGCAGCCGGTTTGAAGTTTCCTTATGGAAATGCTGTTGTTTCCAAAGTTTCAAATCTGATGCTGGCCTTGTTACTCTTTGTCTGCTTTGTTAAATAAAGCAAAGAGCTCCTTTTTAATCTCTGAACTGCTCCACACGAGAGCAAAAAAAGAAAAGTCAAAAGGTGAAGAAAAGGAAAGCTGTGAAGAGAATTAAAGAGTTTTATTTCCCTCGGGAGGATTTGTGTGGAATAAGAAACATGGAATATTAGAGAAAACATGAAAAACAAAAGGCTAAATGGAAGCTGCTGCTTGAAATATCAATTTGTTGCATTAATGTTAAAGTGTAAATCCCTGTTCTGAATTTCTGACAAATTTCTTTTGTTTCATCCAATAAAACATGTAACACAGAGTCCCTGCAAAGAAAAGACAATCATACCTAGAAGCTTTCAATGCATTCTCTGACCTGCTCTCATTCTTTTAAAAGCTATTGTTTGGATTGCCAGTGAGGAATAAATGAATACAAGTGCAGCCAGTGTGGCTTCGTTTTTGTCCAGATTAACAGGTCTACAGTATACAGTCTGTGGGGAAGAATGTTTACAGGGCACTTTTCCTGATTGGATTATGAGAGTTTTCTCCAACAGATTTCCTTCAGAATGAGTCAGTGTTTAGCAGGAATTACGTATTAACACAGATAGTGAATGGAACTTTCTGTACAGAAAATGACCTACAGCACTAAAAACCACATTTCCACCTTGTATTAATATGGGCTGTATATGGATGTCCTATATGGATCAAGGAAAATGCATGTTAATGCACTTGTAAAAGCATGCAGAGGCACTGTGATAATAATGCAATCAGATCAGACAGACAACATCTGGAGATCTCAGTCAGATCTAGAAGCAATCTGTACAGTCTATACTATACTACACATACTGAAGAAAGAAAATCACCCCAGCATACTGAAGAGTCACATGACTCCACCTCTTCCTGATAGTTACCTGACAAAAGAAAAAAACAGTAGCAGTAATTAGCAAGTCTTCCCTCATTAAAAGTGATTTCATTTTTTTGGTTGATAAAGCCTTCCTGTTATTGCTTTCCTCGTTAACCTATGATGTACCATGTTTGTCAACAACACCACCTAACTAATTAGCATATTGAGACACGCTCACAGTGCAGGCAGATGAAAGGAGGATGTGTTAATAACAGGTATAAATGGAAAGGCCCATGGATCAGATGTGTTAATAAGGTGTAAATGGTACCTGAGGCCTCAATTTTACACACACACACACACACACACACACACACACAGAGAGAGACACCAACACTTCTTGTTGTTATTATACTTCTCTTAATCTGCAGAGTCTGCTTAGAGGAGCACATGTGCTTGTAGAATAGTGGCCACATGGTCTGCAACAAATTGAAGGGTACACTGACATCTGCAGAGAGCTCTGCATACGCCTGCTGATGATGACATTTACATCAGATTCTCTGATGCAGGAAGTATAACGCTAGCAAAATCCAAAAAAGTTTGCTAAAACACCAGTATAAAAACAGCAATCCATGTAATTTATATCATCTTAAATTATCAAAGCATCAAAGTATTAATCCAGTAAATATGCATATATATATTTTTAACATATATACAGTATTTAGTCTTAAAGTCACATCCAGTATATGCATGGTTCCCATACAAAAAGGCAGGCTCTTTATAAAGAGTTATAACAGCATGGTCCTGGTGGCACTGCTTAAGATGATCTTTGGAGTCAGCAACATACGCTTTCATTTGGAGTTGTGTTTCAGATTTTATTTGCATTTTAGCTTTGGTTTGCACTCCACCACCTCATGAGGGGAATACCTGTCATTTGACTGCTGGATGCTTCACTTTGTTTACTAAGTAGTTAGTCTATCAGTTTCATTCAGGGGAGGTAGCAAATCAGTTCAGAATTGCTTCACAAGGACAAAAAAAAAACAAAACAAAAAAAGAACAGCTGTCTGGTGCTGCTGGAAACAGTGTTGAAAATGAATGGTTTCAGCAAAACACGTTTTCCTTTAAAAAGTAACTTAATTCTGAAATGAAAAAATAAATCTGAAATAAGTAAATGTGTCACATAATAATTTTGTCAATTTACAAACTGTTTTAACAAAGACTGGACTTCAGTCATGTTGCGAATTACAGCTGAAGTGTATTTTTTAATTTGTACATTTTTACGTAGACAACATACTCACCTTCCAGTGAAGCTTGAGCTTTTTGTTTTGCATTCTATTTTCTCTTGCTTGTGCCCAGATTCAAATCGTCTTTTAAACGTCATCTCTTCTCCTGCAGTAGTGCCCTGCTCTGAGCAGTGATTGGTCAGATGTTGATTGTCAATCATTGCAGCAATGTGTGTGTTATTGTAGATGACAGACCTGAAATCTCCTTTGTCTTCTCTCCTGTCACACTCACTCAGCTGATTTGACTGGGCCTAGGCGGGTATTGCGAGCAATGGTTTGGGGGCCTCGCTGGTGACACTGTGGCACACATAATGGTGCTGCATATGTGGATAAAATGAGGCCCCCCAGCGCAGCTTCAGTACTGTTGCACTCTCAGACAGTTTGGCAGCGCTCACAGCCTGTAACAGCGTAACATAAGTTATTACGTGGCTGAAGTGAATTAAATGATTACTCATTAGAGGAGACTGAGCATCATTCTTTGTTATCTAATTAGAAGTATTATTCCCAAAGAGCCCAACATACCCGAGCCTTATCTCCACTCCTCCTTATAGTCTTTGTACAAGCAAAACACTGAGCTGTGGTCAGTCAGCTGAGCAGAGCGTTGGAAGTGAGTGTGAAGTTGGATGGTGTTATGGCCGTGCTGTAGCAACACATAATTACAGCAAAACTACAACATGCTCAAGATTATTTTCCAGGTGATGATTCAATTTGGCTGCAGATCAAAAGAGCTGCTCTGCTGTATTCTGTTAGCTCAGTTAGACCTGCTGCGCTGGCACTGAATATTTAATTTGTCTTTACAATTTCACCCCCCCATTTCTCGCCTTTTCTCTTTGATGCCATTAAAGACAGCTCTACTGAGACTTGTAGCTCTGTCAATAGAAACACTGCCAAATCAGATGTACCAGGGGACTCTGGGAATCTCCCTGTGATCTGGTGCTTTAGAAATGGCACAATAAAGAGTAAATGTAATCCAACCCCTACACACTGTAACTGCAGTTTGATCACAGAATAAAGAGATCTGAAATTTTCATTTGACTATTCTGACATAGATATTGATATTGTTTCTCCTTCTCAAAGTAAAATGGTTTGTTTCAGATACATGGAGGAAGTGTGGGCTGTAGACGACTTGAGTTCACCTCGATCTAACATGCTCTTTGTTCTTCCCCTCTCGCTTTGAGCTGCAGAAACTGAAGGTTGATCTTTGCCGCTTCATCAAAGACACAAACTGGGTGACACGATTCAGCCTTTTCCTGATGACAAAAGCGACATTTTTGCTGCGAATGGCATTTGATAACTGACAGCACGGCCATCACTGTGTTAAAACATTAATGACCTTTTCCAATTGTCACTCAAGTGTTACAGAGTGACTCATGAATTTCTGTGGTGAATCACAGTGGAGTGTCTGAGGCAGGCGCAGCAGCATGAATAACACTGAGACATTTAAGCAAAAACAGAGTCAGAGATCTAAGACAAACCTGTGATTACAGCAACACAGAGCACTTTGGACTGCTCCTCTGACACTCAAGGAGATGATGGAGATGTCAAGGCTTCTCATATACTGAGGAACAGACATCTCTTGATGTAAGAGACAGGTAAATAAAATCACTGAACTGATTTTCTCCTCTTACTTTACAAACCTAAGAGGTCCATTTCCTTACACAAACATACCTTAAGTTTAGATAAGGATTGAACCTCTTAGTTATTCAAGAAAAGCTATAGTATATTACAACTTTGATTTTATTATAGCGGTCTCATCAATCATGACATACAGAAGAATGTCACTAATAATTACTGATACTATAACTATAGTACAGTAAGAACAGTAGGTCAAAGTTGAACCAAGAAGTATGTCTGTAAGCTTTGATGGATATTTACAGCTTTGTTAATAATTGTACAATTCACCTGGCTAACCTGACAGTTTATTTAAAACCTTTCTGATTGTCTAATCAGCAAGGGTGGGGGACTCGAGTCAGACTCTAGTCACAAATTTTAGGACTTGAGACTTGTCTGACTAACTAACTTTGACTTGGTATACATGACATTGGCCTTGATCCAGGTGACTCAAAAGGACTTGACTTTTTAAAATTAAATATTTGCAGTTTTCTAGATATTGAGAAGTTTAATTGTGAATTCAAGGGCAATGTGTACAAACCTGGCAGCTAGGACTAAGACTAGTAAACCAACAGAGGTAAATGTGAGAGGCAGCTGTGACGGAGGGGGCTAGTCCAAATATCGATAACATTTGGATTCAGGGATTGTTGTTGATGACAGTAGAAAGATGAGAACAGCAGTATGTAAGGTATGTAGCTCAAAATCAGTAACAACTTATGACTTGTTTGATTTAAAGAAGGGACTCAACTTGCTTTATTCTAACCACAGTAACTTGGGAACCGTTTGAGACTTGTACATGTGCGACACTCTGCTGATTGGTCATGCTCATTGCCTCGTTGGACGTTATTTGCGATGTGACAGTTTTCTGAGATTACTGTGATTAATGCAGATCCAAAGACCGGTGCTACAAAAATTAATAAACCATAGTTTTTCTTGAATGCTGAAATTAAGAATGTTCCACAGGATATTGGTGAAAGGAACAAACATGAAACAATATTTAAATTACAGCAAAGACGGTGGAACACCCAGAGGTGTTTTTATGAGACATCTCAATGTAAGACTGGGTTTAGGGAATTCATTTTGTTGTTGCTTTATATTAACACAGATTAACAATACTTGTAGTGATATTGTAAATATGCACAGCCCTTTGGAAAGTGTCAGGTCAGCAGGGATCTCTCTGCAGTTCTAACAACTGCAGCACCACAGCTGCTTATGTTCAGATAACAAGGTCTCAGGGTGTTTTCATGGCTGAGGCATCACTGTTGACAATGTCTACCTCTTGCTGGACCACCGTGACTTCCTCTGACCTCCTCCTCAGCCCACTCTCGTCCGTCTGCTGCCAGTTTTTCCTCTTCCACCTCTGCTCCTCCCCATGCATCAGGCAGTAGGTTGTTATCACTGAAGGACTGTGACACAACATCATTGCTGTGGTGTACATATTTCATAAAAGACAGAATGCTGACAGAGAATACTGATGGTCAGCTTGATATAGGAGGCTGTACAACACAACTGACATGCTGACAACATTATCAAGAAAAGAAAGTAATTGACATTATAGCTGCAGTATCATGAGGCAGTGCAGTGTACCAAAGTAATATCCAGTGAAACTGATGAGGAAACATGATGCTACATGATATTGAACTTACGTCACATTCTTGATTTTACATGTAAATTGCATGTGACCACATGTTATCACATGACCAGAGATAATACTTTCACATGTCTAAGAAAACTCAATTTATTGGTGAAGATGTGGCAGCAGTTACAGATGTTTTCCTCCCTTCAGAGAGTAACAACAATGGAAGTAATTCTGTGAGTCCTCCACAGTCTGAACTTTAGGTTCAGCTTCTCTGCTCACTCATTCTCAGTGGAAAATAGTACCAGTTCACTCAGCCTCTCCGTTCCATTGAGCTCCTCAAACTTTTCAAACATGGATCTGAATGCATCTTTGTTGTAACAACAGTGATTGTCAAAGCAGCAGAAAGGTGGTGCACGCCTCACAGAGGGTCGACATCTATGTGAATGAAGTCAGAGTTAGAGTGTCGGCCATGGGCATTTTAGCATTTAGCCAGTGTCAGCATGAACCTGGGCCTGGCCTGGCACTCCTCCCACTTCTCCCTGACTATCATTCAGTGAATATTTACAGCGTGTTCAGACTGTGAACTGACAGCAGCTCCTCTCTGGACATGGCGCTCTATCGTTCTGCAGCTGCAGACCCACCAGAAGTTTCTTCTCTGCTGCAGCTGCTGAGCTAGCTTCTCTCTTTTGTTCCATTATCACACAGTTTATCATAAACTCATCATGTGAGTGTTCTTACTTTCTAACAACTGTGACCTCAAATCTAGTAAAGTATAATATTTGAAATGAAAAACACTGTAACATGCTGAAGATTATTAAGTAAATTAAGTTAGGATTATTAAGTCGTAGTAAAATGAATGTAAAATGAAAGAACAAGTATAATCCATTAACACCACCCCTGTTTAATATTACTAGTAGCAAGCGTTCTTAACCGTACTTGTATTACGAACAATTTAGCATGTGGCTGCTCTTCAACAAAATGGGCATGGACTTGCTTTAAAGTTGGGAAATCAAGGTGTTTCCTGCACAGTTTGATCCTATGCCAGGGGCAGTGTTGCCAAGTACTTCCGATAAAGCCAAAGCCAAAGCCTACTTGAAACATTGCTAAATGTTATAAAAAAAATAGTGAAGTTAAATCATAAAAATGTAGAAATAGGAGTTCCCCAAAGAAACTGTGAGGGGAGGGACATGTAGTTCATTTACATTTCTGTGTTACAGCTGATTGGTCGACTGAACTTCTCGAAAAAAGTGAGCACAGTCAGTCAGTCAGAGAGAGAGAGTGTGGCTACATGTGGGCACATTCACTGAGATATATTGGCAACTCTCCTCAAAGAAGAGGAGTTTTGAGGTTGCTAGATTGTTGCTAGGCATGTTTGTGAAAATGGTCTTAATGCTTATTCTCATTACAGCGGGACCTGCTCAATCTAAACAGTTGGGAATGCACTGAGCAATTCTATCCAAGAATACATAGACCCTGGGATCCTGCAGCTTCTCTTTTGTTTTTATTATTTTTATTTTTGGGGTTTAAGATTATCTGGGGGACAGCTGTACCTGTGCTGACTGTGACAGACAGGAAATGTGGGTGTAGAGGAAAGTTACCCAACTGGCATTAAAATTGATGATTTTTCACCTGTAGGTGGCACATTTTACCAGGTGGTGGTTTTATGCCCAGTTAGTTTGAGAGCATAAATGAAGAAGGGAGGTCCACATAGTAACAGCTCAAATAAACAAGTGGTTTATTAAGCCTGACTCAAGATAAGCAACTTAACTGTTAAGTAAGTGATCAGGGGTGAGGTGATGGTGTTGGGTGCCGTGAGACGGTGACAATGTGCTAATGTAAACTATGTGTAACAGGAACCAAGGCTAACTCAACAGAATCATAAGTGCTGCCACATCATCAGTGACCCTCACTGGCAGCCAAGGCCTCCATGCTGCAGCCTGCTCAAGTCCATCAACATTCTTTGGCTATCTCAAGCCCTTCACTAAGTAGGTCATACACCCATAAAGGAGCAAATATACCTGCTCATCTGAGAAAAAATCTCCCATGGGAAAGACATAAATTTATTTCATCCCATCATCCCCAGAATGTGACAAGAGATCACCATTGGGGAAAATGTCATCATGGTCATGAAGTCTGCAGATCCCCAGTGAGACGATGTGATCTTTTTATCCAGAAAGAAAGCAAGAACTTTCCATTATATGCAATTCATATCTGGCACTGATTGATGGTCTGAATCTTAGATGATAGTACCTCAGGTAATTCTCTGGCAATGCCGCTTTCTATGTCTCCCAATCAAAATGTAATTTCCAGGCATGCTCACTGGGGGCTCCCAAGCATTTTCTGCACTTGTAGGAGTATAAACGTGATACACCTCTCTCTCCTTTACCCCCCAGTGGCCCCTCAGCCTCCACTCTCTGGGGCCTCATCTCTGCCTCATTCACAGCCTCTCACTATCAGTCTGTGACTGTCAGGTAGATAGGTATATCTTTTCAGTAACATGTCAATCTGTAATAATTTCAACAAAATTGTCAGGTCCTCTCACTGACCTGTATTCTGGCCATTGCTGACCACTTTGAGCTTATAGAATGACTACCCCTTTAAATTATGACTGCACAATGAGGTCTAATCACCAAAGACTCCTCACATATTTCCTCATATTTTCTATTATACAGATTAATTACAGAGTCTCCATCTATCACACCAAAACTTAGTCTGTATTAAGTTATAATTACCAGTGCAACTACAGTCTCATCCATGCTTGTTCCCATTTCTGTGGCTGTTTTTCTGTTGCTATCTGGTCCTAAAAGCCCTGATTAGGCAAGTGTTTTTCCAACTGGTGGACATAGCATCAATAAACACAAGACCAAACCTATCCTACCTACCCAAGTTTTAACATTTTGGTCAGTGCCAACAAAGGGCTGAGGTTCAGTAACTAGCCCTAGTATGTTCACATAGATATGTATCCAGGTGAAATTATTTAAAATGTTATTGTTAAAAAAGTAAAAAGTGAGGAGGATTTTATAGTAAACTTCTAGTTTGTTTCTAAATCTGCTCTGTCCTTCCTCAGTTAGGCAGTGTGCTTTATCTTGTTTGTGTTGGGTGGCTCCATTTGTTCTTTTTGCTTTTAGCCTTGGCGTTTCTGCCCTTAAATGAACCTTGAAAACAGTAAACTCCCTCCAGGATACAATGGGTCAGCAGTTGAACATAGCCCAGATGGATGCAGCGGATGCTTTCTGCTTCCTACTAACCAGATAAACAAGACATTTACATTGTGTAGACCAACAGAAGTCATATTTGTGTCATCATCATTAGAGTTTAACAATACACCCATTGACAGTTTCTCATCAGAGATGTGTTTTTCTTACCTTCTTTGAACCCTCTGGATGAGTGAAATTTATGAAATGCTGCCGCTGACACTGATTTCCTCCTGTGTACTCATCTCATCTGGCTGCTGTGTTTAATATTTCCCTGGTGTTTTTATCTGTCTATATGTCAAGGAAAACACAATGCATAGTATGTCATGTAGTCCATATCTGGACATTTTCTTTCGGTTGTCTCTGTACTCCATCACATTGGATTTGAAAAATATAAGGCGGTGTTGGATGTTCACATCCATAATGAGTAAACATTGTTGCCATTTTTGCACAGTGGCTAGTGTAGAGTTTTTATGGTCAAACAATAGTCAACTATTTTAATTATATTTGTTCCTCTGAGAGAACTATGGGCAACAATTCCTACACTGTTGGTCAAAATGGATGGAAATACTAAATTAAAGCTGAATACTGTAACTTCTGCTTTAACTGTGGTTCATTTTAACTTGTTAGTTTTTACAACTGTGCTGTTTTGATTGAGACTTAATCCAGAGGTGGAGTCTGACTCAATTTAATTCTCAATGGCTGTATTTTGTATTTTATTTTTATTTTATGAGTTTGTGGTGTATCAATCCATAAAAATGATCCAATGAATAGATGTCTACAGCTAAATAAATATCAGCTCCTCCAGCCTCTGGCCACATTGTAACTCAGCTTGTCTTCGTATTTCTGAGCATAATGGAAAACTTGAGTGATGAATGAGATACAAATAACTCACCACCTGTTTAAGTCAAGTTGGTGATCATATGTATACAGTTTAATAAATCTCTGACCTGAAATTATGATTTTATTATTATTATTATTATTATTATATTTTATTATCATATTATACATAATACTTGATCTAACATTATTTCCAATGGTTCCTAGCATAAATTTTACTTCTACCTTTGGTAAACTATTTGGGCTGCTCTGTCATATTTGTGTTGCTGTACATTCAGTGGGTTGTAAAGTGATGCCGTATATTTGTGCTTTGAGACTCTGCACCCAGAAGATAAGAACAGTTTCTCCTCAGACAACCTGACCTGGACTGTACTCACAGTCCATTTAACTGTCTGCTGCCTGTAAAGGAGGTTGAGCAGAGCTGGCGTGATTGGTCTTTACTGAGGCTTGTCCTGACGTCACCTGCTGATACTCTATTTCTCCTACTAATAATATATTCTTCCTGCTTCAGCCTCTCTTTACGTTTTTGCCATGCTGCACTACAACTGCCACGTAATTGCTATATATTTAGTCAGACACATCCACATTTGTACTTTGCTTGTGCCCATACATAGTAAATATAGTTTTTTGACTGACTGCTTGTTTGCTTGTTTCTGGGAAGGTTTCCAACAAGATTCCCACAGAAGTTTAATCCCATTCAGCTGTGAACCATTAATACAGGCTTAATATTTTGATACAATATATAATAATAATAATAATAATAATTAATAATAATAATAATAATTATTATTATTATTAATTTTGTCAAGAACAAAATGCCGTGATTATTGCAGCATTTTTATTGGATTGTATAAATTGGATTACATGTGCATGGTGTGACAGTTCACACATATTATACAGTTACCATTTTAACAAAAGTTTCCTGTTTTTGTACGTAGTCACCTCCAGTTTCCCTCTTACTTGGCTGTGACGTTGCCACAGGTTCACTACTGTGTAAGGTACAATAATGACTACATTTCATTCTTTTCGCAAGTATTTTATTCTCACAGTATGAGTACATGGACGGAGGTGTTCACATACATTTATGTACCTCTAGGAAGACAAATTAAAAAACACAGGATTGTGCCTCAAGCTACAGAGCTCAGCAGATTATAATGAGAAAGTCAATATAAGAATGTGGAACTGGTAAAGTCCTCTAACATGGCAGTGCAGGCAGAAAAACATTCATAGAACAAGGCACTTCAAAATTTAATCCCACCTGGAGAGACTTTAATCTGCAGAATGACTGATCCTCCTGCCGCTCCACTTGTTTTCTCAGTTCGGGTACGTCATTTAAGGGTTTAAAGCTTTTTCCCTTTATCTTAATCTGTTTATCCACTTGTTTCATTTTTTTGTCTTTTCGTGTCATTTTAATACCCTGGGGAGCTGTAGTGCTTTTTTTCATAATAACATTGAGGCATTATGTGGATGATTTCTCTCTCTGTCATACACTCACACAATCAAGCTTTCTGGATTTCCCTTTCTTTCTCGCTCATTCTCAGTGTCCAAATCCAGCTTTCTAAGTTACAATAGAGCTGTTTAAAGCCTCTGAAATGCTGAGCCGGCCTTGAAAGTGTCCATTGAAAAGTGGGCAACAGATGGACAGTGAGAAAGGAAGAGAGAGGGAGACCTTACGAGTGAGAAGGGAAAGAGAGTCAGAGGTTGGTCTGAAAGCTTCAAAGTGCCGTTAGCGACGTTGGATTAAGGTCACAGCGGAGTTTCATAATGACAACACACAGCACAATGTCATTTAATATCACAGTCACTCACTCTTACACACATTTCCCTCACTCACCGTTCTGTGGTCGTACTGGGCAGTCATCAGCAGCCATACTGGATCTCAGCTGTGTGGTGGACTGGTTTGAAGTGGGTGTGGGGGTCTAAACATTCAGAATTTTTGAGTTTTCCACAAGCAGCGCTCCCAAAAGAGTCAAAAGAAATCCCTGCTAATCCCCAAAGCCCCACCAGTTTCTACTGAATGATTCAATTTCCCTCTCATTGTGTCACACTCAGCCTGCCTTTGTGTGTGTGTGTGTGTGTGTGTGTGTGTGTGTGTGTGTGTTGCTGTGTACCGGGATTGAGTGTATGAGGGAATGCACTTGCATGTGATGAGTATGTGTGTGTGTGTTTGTACTCAGTCTCAGGTCACCAGTCTTCAGTGTGTTGCAATGAAGCTTTCTGCCACGGGTGTCAAAGCATGGACAATAACAGCAACAGAGCATGCTCAGTGGCCTTTTGACTGACAGCCAGGAGCAGTGGGCTGTGTGTTTGTGTGGATGAGGGAAGTGAACGCTGAGTGGAAAGTGAAATAATGACTCTTATGACTCCCATTTTCTCTGCTCTCTGGGGTGAAGGTCTGACTTGATTACAGCATACATTTGTAACAATCTCTGTTACAGACAGATGTAAACCACATAGGATGCAACAGTAGTTTTGCAGTGTATATAGATGTAAATCAGCTATGAAATTGGATTGGAGGTTTTTCTTTTTTGTTATAGTGAACACCCACCCCACCCCAAAAAAAGCCCCCCACAAATGTACAACTTCCTCCTGTTTGAGTAACGTTTGTTACTGTTCTGTAATGTAATGTCATGTAGTTCTGTAATAACTACTGTATTTGACATCCTTAGAATTCTAATCACTGGATTTTGGGTGGGTGGGGGCAGGGTCTAAACACACCCATACAAATATTTTGTTTGAATCGTGTCAATACCAATTTTTTTTTCTCATAAAAAACACATTAGAGTTCCATTTCAAACAAACTTAGCAGCAATAATATATATGACAGGTTCAAATTTGTCAGAAATTCAGTGGCAGAGGAGACATTCAGACACACCTTGGTAAGCTACAAGTTTACAGTGATCACCATCTGCTTTATTTTGACTGTAATTCAGCTGCAATGAGTGACTAAAATGGGCAGAACAATTTTACTATACTGACAACAAAAAGCTTTGACTGAAAAATTTGTAAAGGAAGTTTGGTGATGATGAAATACTGTTTGCATGTTATTCTCTAATCTATATAGCATTTGTTAAAAAAACCCACAAACACACAAAATAAATAAACGAATAAATATAATAAAATGCACAATGAATGGCCATCATACAAAAACTAGTGACACAGATTAAGAGAAAATGGAAAGAAATTTAATTTTTTTCTAAAGGCTGACAACTCTAATGATTTAAAAGACATCAGTTAATGCTCCATTGTCTAAAATGTGATATTGTGTATTAAAAACGATCAAATGAATAATAATAATAATAATAATAACATCAATTTATCTAAATTATATATTATAAGGTATATTTAAGGACTTTACATTATTCAACTTTGTACTTGGATGAATTACCCTCAATAAAACCTGCATTATCTTAAAAAGCAGATAATCTTTGACACCCTCAGATTAATAAAACTAAATCTAAATTGATAGTCATTGCCTGTTAACTTGTGAAAACAAATTCAGTGCTTGAGGCTGGATGGAGCATCTTCTATTTCATTTCCTCTTCTCTGGATTCTGTACTCAGACACCTGCTGTTCTGAAAGGACTCCACTCAAATGTTAAGAGGCACACTCATGAGTCTACTTGAACCAGTTTGAATGCAGTATTGAATTTTCTGAATGTCGTGTCACATTTGGACTCATGAGAGATCCTTATGTGACAAATTAATAGAACTCAATAGAGCACCCTTTATAGCTTAACTACAGTGTCAAATAAAACACAAAATTTTTTACTTTGTGTATGTTACAGTTGAACATTCAGCTGAGATTAAAAGGACAGACAGGATATTCTTCACTTTCCTCTTCTGTGATCTGTTTGATTTTGTATCAGGTATGTTACTACCACATGTCTTGTTATTCAATATCTTCTTGTTAATCACTGTCCAGTTTGCTGACAGTGGCTAGAGCTAACTACATGTAATAAAGAGCAATTGATGCCACTTAAAGTCAAATCTGGGTAATTTGGCACTGATGAGCAGCTGACACTGAAAGCTCCTTCTGCCCAACCAAAGTGCCTGAGGTGACTGAGTAACTGAAGGGATCAATAGCAGACATATGGCTGCAATGAGAGATGATTCTTTGTTCAATAGCAGCAGTGTAACCAGAGAGGGTGAGACAGATGTACACTTAAGGGAGTGTCCACAGGTGCAGCTCACCCTGAGATTGTTGAGATGATAATAGAAGTGACTCTATGGAAGACAATAATAGTATTAATTTTGTTGAAGTTCTTACAAAATATACTCATCAAGCTTTCATCAAGCATCAGCCTTTCTCCCAATGTCAAAGATGGGACATTGACAAGATTAACTGAAACTGTCATAAATCTCCATACAACATCACTAATGAAAAAGAGGTAACTGCAGTGTTTAAGAATAAAAACTTTAATGGACATTTACTGTATTTTCAATGCTAAGAAAAAGAAGAGAATCATCTCCCCAATGACTAGTGTGTTAGTCTGGACCTTGGTACTGTATGCAGGCTAAAGACAATGTCTAGACAATGTACTAAAATGTTAATGACTGCAGGCCCGTCGCCCTGACCTCTGTGGTAATGAAGTCATTTGAGCACCTTGTGCTGTCCCACCTCAAACCCATCACCGACCCACTCCTGGATCCCCTGCAGTTCGCCTACAGAGCCAACAGGTCTGTAGACGATGCAGTCAACATGGCCCTCCACTTCATCCTGCAGCACCTGGACTCCCCAGGAACCTATGCCAGGATCCTGTTTGTGGACTTCAGCTCCGCCTTTGACACCATGATTCCAGCACTGCTACAGGACAAGCTCTCCCAGCTGAGCGTGCGGGACTCCATCTGCAGGTGAATCACAGACTTCCTGTCGGACAGGAGGCAGCATGTGAGGCTGGGAAAACACATATCCAACTCTCTGACCATCAGCACTGGCTCCCCTCATGGCTGTGTTCTCTCCCCTCTACTCTTCTCCCTGTATACCAACAGCTGCACCTCCAGTCACCAGTCTGTCAAACTCCTGAAGTTTGCAGATGATACCATCCTCATTGGGCTCATCTCTGGTGGGGATGAGTCCGCCTACAGGAGGGAGATTGATCAGCTGGTTTTGTGGTGCAGTGAAAACAACCTGGAGCTCAAGGCTGTGAAGATATTGGAGATAGCTGTAGACTTCAAGAAGAACACAGCTTCACCCTCCCCCATCATCCTGTGTGACTCCCCAGTCAAAACTGTGGAGTCCTTATGTTTCCTGGGGACCAACATCACCCAGGACCTCAAGTGGGAGCTAAACATCAGCTCCCTGATCAAGAAGGCCCAGCAGAGGATGTACTTCCTGCGGCAGCTGAAGAAGTTCAACCTGCCAAGGACAATGATGGTGCACTTCTACACCTCCATTATTGAGTCCATCCTCACCTCCTCCATCACCATCTGGTACACTGCTGCTACTGCCAGGGACAGAGGCAGACTGCAGCGTGTCATCCGGTCTGCTGAGAAGGTGATCGGCTGTAACCTGCCTTCTCTCCAGGACCTGTAGACCTCCACGACCCTGAGGCAGGCAGGAATTATCATGGCCGTTGCAGTTCCCCAAAACCAAGACCTCACGCCACAAGAACAGTTTCTTCCCATCTGCAACTGGGCTCCTCAACAAGATCCAGCCCCCCAACACACACACACACACACAGACTGTCACAGACTGTAATCCCCCCACCCCCTACTACACATTACATTACGTACATCTATGCGTTACATTAACGCACATCCGGACAATCACTGCCACTTTCTAACATTTTTGCACTCTACACTTTACTATTATGTCTATTTATGTTCCTCATAAATATATTTCTTGCTCTTCGCTCTTTTCTTTTACTATAACTGTTCTTTAGCACCAATATACCAAGAGAAATTCCTTGTATGTGCAAACTTACTTGGCAATAAAGTCTGATTCTGATTCTGATGTACAGCGATAGGAAAAGAACAACAGCAACAGTGGGGCTTGGTTGGAAATAATGGGTTGACATTTGGTCCCACTTCAACAATAAGGCTGCTGGAGAAAAAGGGTGTGTGTAGTATTGTCAGGAGAGAATCTTCAAATCTGAAGAAACACGAACAGGCACAACAATCAGAAACTGAGGTAACCTAATGTTTACCTAACTCTTTTAAAGCCATATCAAACCAACTGCTAAAGGCAGCAGGGTAATGTGTGATGTTTTATCATCACAACATGACATTGCTACAATGCTTGCAGATGGGGGTTAAGCTTCACTGAAAAGTCAGTAACCCAGCTAAACTAGCTAACCTTTTGATTATGACATGTTAATGGCCATTGGAAGTAAGATCAACTTTAAATGGGTCCATTGAGCTGAATTCAGTCTGTTTGTAACATTGCACAGCAGAAAGTCCGCTGGGCAGTAGCTTGTGTTGAGGATCCAAAGATTTGTCTACAAATGTATTTATATTGTAGCGTACAACCTATTATAAACATCAACTGCATGAGCACAACTTCCTCTAAGGTCTACAAAATTACAGAATAGAAACATCCTTCTGGCACAGGGCTGCAGGATTCTTCTGGACAGTGTATGAGTTCCCTTTTTCTGGATATAGGGTTTGTGTTTTCAAACATAAAGTTAAGATCATAACAATGACCTCTGACATTGCAAGAGTTAGATTGTTGGATTTTGTAATATTTTTATGTTGTAATTGTTGTATCCTTTTTTATGCTCTGTTTGTGGTTTGGCCTTTTGTTCACATGACAACAGAGATTTGGGGGCCTGAAAATGCAGACTTTAGAAACCAGATTCCAGAGTGTATTCTTTTGAAAACACCACCCTTACCCTTGATACTGCCCCACCTCACGCATGGCTGTTACATCCTATAGCCATGTGCAAATAGAACAACAACAACAACAACAACAATGGCAGACTATTGAGCTGTGTGTGTGCTGCAGACTCATCAAGTTACATCATCATCTACTGGTCTGGCATGCACACCACTGTGTTTTCAATCATTTTTGCAGATCAGCGTGCACGAAGATAATTTTCACAACATAATGATGTGAACACAAAACTTACAACACAAAGGAAAAACATCTGTGTTTTTAGCAAAACTGTTATTCTGTGGCTTATTTTCATTTTAATTTTCTTTTAACCTAAAATTAGTAGGATGTTATTTGAAAACAGTTGAAAAAAATGTTGGACTTAAATGAAAGGTAAAAGTAAAAATTCTTTATTTTAGCCACTTTTAGACGTCTGATGACAACTTAACATGCTGCTCTGAGTAAGCACTGGACTCTTACATGAAAGTCACAACAGCAATTTTACTAGGTCAGACCTACTAACATTTCTGTCGACGTGGCACGAGTCTGAATGGAACACTGTTAGATGAGGCTGCAGCACAAGGTTAACCACTGCAGATAGAGAGAGAGAAATAAAATGCATGTCTGGTAATAGAAATACATTTATTATGTCAGTCTTCTTATGCACAAATTCAGTTTAATGAACTAGGAAACACTGTGAATGAATTTTAAGGTTTCAGGAGATTGTTATCTTGATTAATATAAGAGGTTAAAAACCACTCATATGATAAAAATCTGACCCTCAGTCTGCCCATGTATTACCAATGTTCATTCATGACAGCTGCATGGAAGAATGAATAAATATCCAGCAAAACACTTGACATCAAGCATGTGAGCAAAAAGGAATTAAACCAGTCCTAACCTCACTTTCTGTCATTCAATGCCTATGCAATAACAGTGATGCTAATGTTGCTTGAAATCTTTTCAAACACACATACACTTTCTTAACATGTTGAATGCAATGAGAAATATTTATTGCTGTTGAGAATTATTCATGGCATTTATACTGGGGCACAGCTCATCTACACTGGGGCACGTGCCCCAGTAAAAGGGGTCTGGGAACACCCCTGGTTACTGGCACTATGTGTATACATAAAGCAGATGATAAAGTGAATTTACATGTAGTACCATGATGACAACATGATGACTCCTCATATCTGCCAGGCCAGTGGTTCGATGCTATATTAACCACACTGTGTCACATCTGTCACAAATTGCAGCAGAACTGTCAATGTTGCATTAGAGGGAAAGTAGGCAGTAGGTTTTCACAACGAAAACCAATAAAATACCAATACATTCTGGTTCTGCTGTATCAATTTTGATTTTTTTTTTTTTTTTTTTTTTTTTTTTTTTTTTTAACTGTTCATCATGAGTCCAACAATGTTACAATGCAATGCTAAATAGGTGGATGTACTCTTTTAAAGGATCTCACACAGGTAGTTCACTTTTCTTGGCTTATCAGACCTCTCACTTCTGTGGGTGTAACATGGGTGAGCATTGTACAAGGCAACAATACCTTGTTGATGTTAAAAAGAACAATGGCACTGAAAGTAACAAGGGTTTACAGAGCCAAAATAATTAGTGAATTAAAACCCCTCTAGCTATCACTCCTTTATTGCTCACTCAGTTTATTGCAAGCTTTCTTAGATTCATTATTGAAGACAGGTTTTAAGATTTCTATCCAAATATTACAGCTAAGACCAAGAATGGACTGAGTTTGAAGATGATCGTCAAGTTCCCCTTAAATAGCTTATGTTCTTTTATCTGGTATTGATAGAAAAAAAGAGTAATGTGTCACAATCATTAAATTCTACCGTTGGCTTTGTCAGTTGATGGTTGGGTTGGTACAATACTCATGTCTGTTTGAAAAGACCAACCCTAAGTTTGCTGTGATTCACAAAAAAAAAAAAGTTGATTATAACATCAGTACTATCTCTGTGTTCTTGGTACAATTTGATAAAAATAAAAAAAAAATAAGTCCACAGTTGTCTGTTGTCTGTTTGTGTTGCATTTTACCCTGAAAATGTTTGCCACCTCTGTTCAAGTTTAGATACATTACTTGTTATTATACTACTGTTTTGCTGCTACAAAAAAACTGAACATAACTTTTTTACCTCATATTGCAAAATATCTGTCTAGGTATCATTACATAATATATCCCACAATGTCCTCATATTTCACAGGACTCATGCATAATTTTTGAACTGCATTGTACTTATGTTTTACTCATATGTTCCAGATGAGTTGGCAGTACTTCAAGTACACAGTAATATAGGTGTCTCTTCTAAAGGTACTTTGTTAATGTATCTAAGTACAGTGTCTATGAAATGACACAATTATTATATCAGCAGAGTTATCATCAGATATACTGCAATTCAGCAGCCTCAGTGTATCAGCAATACATTTTTTGAAAAAAACAGTCATGTCCGTGTTTAAAGAATTATACTCATCAATTTTAGAGCACACAGTGGCCAAATATTACACCCAGATTGCATGCAGTGAGCTCAGTCTTGACTTTGTCTGTAGATTTGGTGCCTGTAAGAACCTTTTAGGGACTTTATTTCACAAGAACAACTGGTAACAAATATCATGACATTTAAGTCAGACATTAGCCATTTTCCCTGGAAGAGAATCATCAGTCCTGCAGTTCTCCATGCTGACGGCGGCTGCAGCTCTCTGGGTTGACAGCTGTGTTCAGTAAGAGAGTGAAAGCAGCAGCCGACCACACAACAGCCTGAAACATGGAGGAGCTGCATGTGTGCATGCAGTGTTTCTAACCATCAATAATTAATCCCCATTAGACTTTTCTCAGTCTGCTTTCTCGTCTGAACTGATGTTCTTGTGGACTTGAAATGTCATCTGTCATGGCTACCTATTTTACCCGGGATGCATTGGAAACTGGTTTGTGTGATCTCCCAGCATGCATTTCACCTCATTCAGCATTTTTTTTTTCTTTCTTTTTTTTTTTTAAATGTCTTGCGTTACATTTTGAAAATATGCAGACCTGTTGGCTGGGCATCATCCCAGCTGCTGGCAGGCTGGTTCCCAAGAAGAACATGTAATAAGCCTCCATGGCCATCCTTAGGAAAACAGAGTTATCTTGGCAAGACCTTTGATAATTTACTGGTGGAACTGATGTCTCTGAAGATAAGATATATAAAATGTAAAATATAAAACATACACTCACAGTCTGCTCAGTAAAAATACTGAGCAGGCCCAGTTGATCCTGATTTAGTAACAAGATCTGACCTTGAAAGAGAGTTTATTGTGGCAGGAGCTTCGAGACTGCTTCAATTTGTCACCCGTCAACTGTAAACTTAGCATTTTACTGTGGTAGCTAGTTGAAATGGATCTTATTTAGCTACCTTACATTTAGACAGTTTAGTCCAGTGCTTCCTCACCTTGAGGTCAGACCCCTCCAAAGAGTCACAAGATAAATCTGAGTTTTGAGACAATTAAAGGGAGCAGAAAGAATAAAAAATAAGTTCTACTACATGAAGATAAATTTGGACTTGCGCTAACATTTGCTTTTTTGTGAAGTGGAATAATTTGACCTCCTTGCTCTGAACAGATTTTTCAGTGAAAGTATCTGATGGGAAATGTCTCTTTGGTGGATCTGCTAAGAAAATGACAAAAGAATCTGCTTTGTTTTAGGGAGTGACAAGCCAAAATGTAGCTTAATCTTTCACAGTACAGTAAACTAAATGTTTTTCATTGGAAAAACTTAAACTGAAGTAACTTGTAACTAGATGTGTCAAACAATTTTAGTGCAGTAAAAAAGTATCATGTTCCCCACAGAAATTATGTATAAAATGTAAGTGCAGTACTTGAGTAAATATACTTACATAATATTCCATCACTGATGAAAACAAACCAAGGAAATGAAAGGAACTTCAGAGTTAAATACACACAAAACTGAATGGACATGGATTACCTTTGATAACACACAGCCCATAGTACTAGAAGTTCATGTTACTCCTCATAATGTATTCATCACTTAGATTTCATTTGCCTGTGCTTTCATATTTACCTCACCTGCTTATATCATATTTACCATTGAGTGAGGAAGCTGAATGATCAGATAAAGCTAGAAGAGAAGACAGATGAGGAGAAGACAAAGTGAACTGAACAGACAGATAGACAAGAAGGGTAAATTAAAGGGGAGGGACAGATGCAGAGGAAGGTGGGTGGGTTGCATGTCACTTGGTGTTGGTTTATACACTTCAGTTCAGCCTGATACTCATGATAACTCCTCTCTCTGTTTCACTGGGCTTCACAAAGCATGACACCTGAAAAGGCGAGGGAATAAGAAATATTGACAAAGCAGCAATATTGATCATTACATCTGTGTGTGTGTGTGTGTGTGTAAATGCTGCAGTGTCTCCATGTTACAATATGCAAGTATTCTCAACATGCACTAAGTGGTAAAGATTTATACATGGTTCAAGTAGTTGCAAGCAGAGTGTATAAAGTGTGTGTGTACCATCTGTTCCACCAGATGTTTTACCTAGCAATTGCAGACTACGTGAACACAGTCGCTGATGACACGCCTGCTTGTCTCATCCAGTGTAAAAACTGCTTTGTTAGGACTTTGAATTATTCAACACCTTGAGTTCAGGTTATTCCTGGATTCCTAGAAGGCACTTTACTCTGTATCTGCTGGAAGTGTAAAGAACATTGTCTCACCAAGCATCACCAACAAGTTCTGTGACAACTGACTCTTGTCCAAGACAGTTGATGACAGGATAGCTCTGAAAACTCAGTTCCTTTCAGCCTCACCAGCTTTTAGCATGCTAACATGCAACAGTGTTACCATGTTAGATGTGTGCATGTTACAATGCTAAATGGACACATTAACAAGCAAATGTACTGAATAATTACCATGTTAACATCCACTGCTTGTTAACATGTATGTTTGGGACTTGCTGTCAGCTTATTTAACATGCTTGTGTTAAGACCAATGTGCATGTTTTTAATTTACTTCTACTCTGCTCCAACCTGATACACTAAACTAGGGGCTCTAAACAAACTGCATTAGCATATACATATATGTAAATGTCCCCATTGTGGGACTAATAAATGATTATCTTATCTTATCTTATCTTATACAGTAACATTCAGCCAGCCCTGTTTGGTCCTGTGTATATGAATCTCAGACACTGTGTGGGAGACTGCTGCTTTTGAGTACAATGTTCCACATTCAATAGTGGGAGAAACATTTACAAATGCTGGTGTTTTGGGTAATAGTGATTCAGAGTCCCTGTCTTACACCCAGTGCAAAGTGATGCCAAGCATAACGCAACTGTCTTTCAGCCCAGTGCAGCTGTCATTTTC
The DNA here is from genome assembly GCF_001640805.2 of Lates calcarifer. NCBI lineage: Eukaryota > Metazoa > Chordata > Actinopteri > Centropomidae > Lates > Lates calcarifer. Next base: position 23,547,945 of record NC_066836.1, read on the forward strand.
CCATCTAACGAGCAACGTCCATGGAAACTCATCCATTGGAGCCTATGGGTGTGTTAGTCTTGAAAATGAGGTGCGGTCAGGTGCATTGTTGGTACATTGCCATCTTGACGCAGTGGAAAAAAATTGTGCAATTGACCAACAAAAATATGTGGTATTTCGCTAATAATTTCAGGCTGCATTATCAAGATAGTAATATGCACTTACATAGGTGTACAATACACATATATTCTACTTGAGACACACACAGGGACACGCAGCAGCACTCAAACATGCTAGGAATTAAAGATAAAAATGTATGCTGCGTGTTGCTTAACATTGCCATACATCATGCATGGACATAATAAGGCACACAGGCAAGGAGAGATCAGCTGACAGAAGAAACTGACAAATCTGCAAAGCTGCAAGTGTACCTGGCTTTTAAAGTGAATGGGAGATGGCACTCTGATTGCTTTATTGCATGTTAGACCCAAAGCATACCCATTATTAATGAAGAAACTAAGTATAATGAGGCTGTAACCTTTTTTTTGCTTTTTTTGCTGCTGAACACACATGCATTTGCACGATATGCATTAAACCATGCACTATGTGGCGATCTGCCCCTTTAAGGACACACCTCCCCTATGGACATACCTCCTTACAGAAGGAATGGGGCATTTTACACTTAAAAAAAAAAAAAAAAAAAACAGCATGGCCCGCTTACATTGAACACCATACAATTACCACATTTCTAAGCACAGTTATCATCAATATTTACATGTCTTCTTTGGGAAACCACTTTAATGAAATATCAGTTACTCAGGTGGTTGAACTATCTGCACCACAGTGATTCTGCAGTGCCATCCCAGTGCCTGTTCTAACTACATCTGCAGCTCATGACAGGACTTTTGTTCTGGTTTCCAATAAAGGCGACATCAGAGAATTTACACATTCTAGCTTATTGTATTTTAACACCATGCAAAATGTTAAATATATGTAATGATATCACCTCATTTGACATAATGTGATCTATGTATCTTCATTAGGGCAAGAATTTAATTCCCTCATATCCATGTAAATTCCTATGCAGCTAGCCAATGACTGACTTTGTTTACTTTCAGAAAGACAGACACAGATACAAGCAGTGAAAAATAAAAATCAGTTTTATTAGGAAAGCTGTAGGCTTGATCTGATAAATGTTGTTTTGAGCGAGTCCTGATTTCTGTGAATCTCTACACCGGTGTGTGCTAAGTGACCACGACCCACAGAGTCACAGAGGCCACATTTAAGGGAAATATGCTAGTTTGAAATGTACCTGATTTTTTTTAGATAGTGTGTAAGCAATGGAATGTGAAAGTGAATTGCCCATGAAATCTTACTGACATTGAAACTGCAATGAGAGATGAGTAATATCTTTGTCTCTAGAGACGCAGAAATAAAACGTACCTGGCCAGAGTCAGGTACCAGCAAAGAGACCTGAACACTAGTTCACCAGTTGCACAATTAATGGTGATAAATGTAATCCTTAATCATGCTTTCCACTACGTCTGTGTGACAATATGGCTATGTCTGTGTGTTGCTGTGTCTGTGTGTTGAGCGGTCATGGTACAGAGGATAACACAACAAAAAAGTTGTGTCTTCATTTAACATTTTCAATCACCACTGTTTGACAGACAGAAAAAACCTTCTCCCCAACACAGAGTAAAGGGAATGTGTCCGGCTGTGTCTGTGAGTCCCAAACTGAAAATCCAACATTCACACCCACGTCATGCCATGATTCACCAGTTGTTCAAAGGTGAGAGAGTATTTTTTTCTTTTTAGTACGACCCAGCCCTAACACTTTTAGTTTGTTTACCCTGAAGATATAAGAGAGAGTGAGAATAGAACTGAAAAGCTTTTTATTCTGTGTCTAGACTATAATGACTAACTGTCATATTGGCAGCATTGAAGCATGCTTTTTTCATTACACATACAAATGTGACTGAATACTGCCATTTACTTTGTGATGTAAATTGGGGACAGGCAGTGATTCAGAAAATATGCACCTCTCACTGTATTTTGTTCCCTGGACTCTATGTATAGCTGGGCTGGGCCTCATTAAAGCTGTCGTTTGGCATCATGACTCATAAATTAGATTGGAGAGTGTCAGTGACACAGATGGTCCTGTGATGAGTCAGGGAACAGAACTTTCTGCCTCCTAATCCATGAGAACCATCACAATTATTTCAAACATGAACATATTTATGACTTGACGTCAAGATGTCATATCTTGCTTCCTGTGGTGGAAACAAACCAACATGTTAAATCTGGATTGATACTAGGGGCAGCCAGTGAGGTTAGCACCAAAGAAAGAAACATCACAGGATATTATTTTAGCTTCCATATTTTGTTGGTTGTCTATTTCTGTCAGAATTTAAAGGGGAATTCTAGTTCATTGCACCTTGGGTCCTGCCTGAGATAAAATATGCTGAACTCTTGGTTCAGTTACCACTATTCACCACACATAGAAGTTACAATCTGCCCCACACTTGTCATCACATGACCTGAAGTTCAATTTGCCTCAAGTGCGAGGTGATGTGCCAGGTGTTTAAAATACATAGAAAATCAATAATGAAGATAAAATAAAGTCTCAGGTACTTGAAGTATAGTAAAGAACAGAATACATTAAGTTCTAGCACAAATAAGAATGGCTGAGCAGTGCTTATCAATATAGAAAATGCAAAACACTATAAAATGTCCCAAGGACCATGAATCAATTCTTCCATCTTTTCTGGGATATTTCACTATCACTATCAGAGAGCCTTGCTGCTAGCATAGATTAAAATCATGGTTACAGCCCCAGCCAAAACCACAAAAGTATAAATAAATAAATGAGCTATGCTAGTCAGTCTGACAGTTGGAACATCAATTTGATCCAGACTGAAATAGCTCAGCAATTACTAGATTGAATGAAGTTTTGTAGCATATAGATGTTGTGTGTATGATCACCAGAAGATGAAATGCAATTGTTATGTTTTGATTAAAGTTTGTGTTGGACCCCAAGACAGACAGACAGGAACACCAGAGGGTGGTGTGTTACAAACCCCAGCTCACTGGAGGGAAAAGGGATGCAACTTAAGATCAGATGGTATTGGTTTGGCAATATTGTACAAACACAAAGAGGAAAATCAAAGCCTCACTACTAGTTTACCTGAAGACCCAAAATACAATGGGGGGCAGCACCCCTATACCAAGAGTGGCTAACAACAACTTGTTACACAAGTGACAACCTAAAGATTCTAAAAACCCCCAGACCAGTCCCTAGGTATATCTAACACATGCCTCAACAAAATTTTGAGTTGATATAAACATTAATGTTTTGCTACCAACAAGGACACCTATGGCGAGCTGACTACAGCCGCCATGACAGACAGGCTGCTGGATTTTAAGAAAATTTCAGTCCCCAATTTCTTCAGTAGGATTGGTGCCACTGAACCAGGATCCACCAATCAGGAATCACATGGCATGGAAGAGAGCAGTTGAGGGATACGGAAGTCAGCAGGCTGTTGAAGGGGAATCGAGTGACCTGCTGGGAGCAGTGGAGACCAGAGGCTTGAAGCAAGTGAACAGGCTGCAGAGGTGAGTATCAGCAACAGACCAGGTGAGTTCTAAGGAACAAGAGACTGGAGTGAGTAGAACACAAAAAAACACTGGACAGCTGGAGAAGAACTATAAACATTAGAGACACAAGAAACACTAGACGCTATAGAGGCCTTGATGTGTTACCACATGAAACAGAAACAACAATCTGGTGTTGAGTGGAGGAAGTGCTGGGTTCTTATACTGGACAAGGTGATTGTCCAATGAGCAGCAGGTGTGCAGGATGACAATGAGCCACACCTCCACATACACAGAGACCTGAGAGGAAGAGACACCAGGGAAGCAGGGGAAAATACCAGAAAACATTGGAGAGGCTCAGGTTACAGAAGGAGCTGTGACTTTGGTGAGTTTTTCTCTGGCTCCACCAGCAAACAAAAAATCAGTTTGTCCAGTACTTTGTTTCATGTTTCACCAAATTCCTGCAAAACCAATAAAATTTCCATCAGCCTCAGCTATACTTTGTGTTCTCTGCTAATTAGGAAACATTGGGTGCTAACATGCTAAGCTAAGATGGGGAAAGTGGTGGATTGCATACTTGCTAAACACCAGTATGTTTACATTGTCATTGTGAGTATGTTAGCATGTTGATGTTAGCACTTAGCTCTCTGTCTAAACCCAACCGGTCGAGCCAGATGGCCGCCCACCTTGAGTTCGGTTCTGCTCAAGGTTTCTGCCTCTTAAAAGGAAGTTTTTCCTTGCCACAGTCGCCTAGTGCTGCTCATGGTGGGATTTGTTGGGTTTTTCTCTGTAAATCTTATAAGATAAAGAGTACGGTCTAGATCTGCTCTATATGTACAGTGTCTCGAGATAACTTCCGTTGTGAATTGGCGCTATATAAATAAAATTTGACTTGACTTGACTTGACTCTCCACACTACATTGCCTTGCAGCCTCTCAAACTCACTAGCATGATGGTAGACTCTTTCTTAACATTAAATTTGTCCCAATATTCAACTGGTAATTCATTGTGTGTCCCCAAAAGCCAAATGTCAGTGTGCGTGTGTTTCTCTAAGACAACAAAAAGTCCTCTGAATGCCAAAAGTACTATTCCTTACCAAGCCAGACCACGTCTCAGGACTGAGATAGAAATCTCGCTCTACCTCCTAGAAGTCAATTCACCTGTTCTGATGCATTTTCAATGACTGCCTTCTTTTTTTCTGTTATTGCCCTCTGTCTATCCTCAGTATGGCTTCTGGTGCTGGTGGGAAAACAAATTACACAGTGTCTAGACATCTCCCAGGGCAATGAACGTGTGATTTTTCCCATACTTTCTACTACTACTACACTTGATTGAAGGTTTCATTATGAATTCAACCTTTGTTGCTGTAACCTAGCATACTGGAGAAAGTAAATGAGTCTCAGCTCTTCAACTAGTGTCAAGGTGCCGTTAGGCAAGGCACTAAGCCTCTCAGCTGCTGCAGTGGAGCTACACAGCGTGTGGTTGGTCTGGGCAGTGGTAGTATGTTGAGCCGAATGTAAAGCAGTGCTTAGCTGGAACAGAGCCGGGAGTTCTTTTACTTAAAAAAATGAAACAATAAGAGAAATGGAGTGAAGTGAATACAAAGTCAGATGAAACATAACAAGAAGGCCACAGGGTTTTTAAGAGCTCACAGAGGCCATGTTGTTAAATATTGTGCCGCCATCTATAGCTCAGCAGGAGGATCCAGTCACAGGGTTAAACTGCAGCTCAAAAATGGCTTGCTTTATGTGCTCTCACTGTGTGTGTGTGTGTGTATGTGTGTGTGTGTGTGTGTGTGTGTGTTTGTGTCGGATTGAGGTTGTTAATTGTAGTCCTCAGTATTGGCTGCATATTAACACAATAATCATGCTCCATTGTTGTTGCCCAGTGACAAGAACTCATAATGGATAAATGTTATAGTAGTACTAAATTTATTTGTGTGTGTGTGTTAACATTGCGTGGGTCCTCATGAATAAAGTCTTCTGGGAACATACTTTTTTCACACTCAACACACATTTATTTGTGTCAATGAATTTGTTGCACATCAGTAATCTCTCTGATGAACACATTACACAATCCTCAGGTTTTACAGATTAGAATTATCATCATGGATATTCATAATGAAGCATTATTTCAGTTTTATTTCAACAAAATGCAGTCAGTAATAGGAGAACGAAAGAGGTAGAGGAGCTTCTGCTTGAATACAGAGCTTATGTCAAGGTTATTGATACACCCCAGTCCATTTCAGTACACTGTCTGATTTAACTAAAATACAAACTGTACAGCTCATAATATAAAACATGTTTTGGACCAGAATTTTCCCTAAATTATCTGAATGTTTCCCTGCCCTGATTCAACTTTTTCTTTTCCTTTTGCTTAGTGAATTCAGTGCATAAAAGAAGTGATTTTATATATTTACATTTTCACTAAAAAGAATTCATTCAGAAGAAACAAGGCACAACTTACAAAAGAGTCTGTGACATGTCAGTGACACTTGCTGATTTGATTGACTCTGATTTCTTCTACTAAAATGAAATGTGTGTTAAACACACACAACACTGAGTACTGAAACACTATGTACTACTACTACTACTACTATGTAACACACTGCAAGAGAGTTCAAACTATCCATTTAAGATTTCTTCATATGATTTAGCAAAAAGCAGTAAATAATGTAACCAATACCATCATTTAGTTTGACCCTCACTGCACAGCAAATGCCCACATTATACTACACACTCACAGTTTGTAACGCACAAAGTTAAAAACGTTTTTAGTCTCCAATTTCAAGCTTGTCAGATGAGTTTAAGAAGAATCACTGCTCAAGAGTGATCAAAAGAGGCCAGATTCCCAGCCTTACAATAAAGATAGTTTGATATACTGTATTTACAGCACAGCTGTATGCAAGGGTGTTGTGTTGAAATTAATTTTGTCTCAGTCCACTGAAAATCATGTATCTTGAAGCATGGCAGGGAAACAAGTGAAAGGATTCTTTTTTTGGTAGTTAAGATGATTCTCAGTGCCCATAACCTTTAAGAAACCTATTGGATTATCTAAAAATGTATGGCTACCAAACTAGACATCAAAGTCTGTTTTATTGGTTCTGGCACACTGGAATTTTGGAGACATCAAACACTGACCATTTCTTCTGCCAGGCAGGAAAACGGTGTAATCGTTCTGAGGCTGCTGATATAATGTTGCAGTTAATAAACCACAGCATTCAGGCATTTGATAAATGAAATCTGTTAGCAACTGCATAAAGAACTGTGGAGGATGTGTCTCGCAAGGGGCCCTGATATATTCTGAGGGCATTAGTTGACTGTACATATTTTATCCTCAGTTCTCCAAGAATTGCATCATGGTCCTTAAAGTCTTCAAGGATCTGAAGTATTAGTGGAGAATGAGGTTGAGCTTGTACTCTGTCTCAAGGGCAGTCATGACAGACAGGCAGAGGACAGTACTGAGGATGTATGAGTTCCCAGGAGCCACTGATGCTGCATATCAGGGGAAAAAAAGTGTTTGACTATTCTTTAGATATGTTTTCTCTCTGATTAATATTAATCTGAAATCTGTATATTTAATACAGAACTGGAGTTGGGGTGTAGTAGTAGTAGTAATGATGTTAAAATCTGTAATTTGTGTAGGAGCTATTTCTTGAAGAGCAACAGTTCATCCAACTAATGCAGTATCTCTGACCACAACTTGCCAAATGCAGTTAGTGAGCTGTTGGCTTGGAAGTAAAGAGCCAAGACCTTCATTCATGCAATGTCAGGAGAATGGAGAAAACAAAGTAAATTAGCTACTATTGTTCAGAATCCGAATCATATTTATTTGTGACTTTTTTATTCACACTCAGCATACACAGGGGCAAAATATCCAAATATCACGTGCACAATCACACTGAAAAATAGACATAGTCAAAAACATAATACACATATCATTTAAACCCAGAGCAGCTCTGAAGTAAAGAGCTATAATTGCATATTCAATATAAGGTAGTTTACACAGAATAAGACAGACTTTGAGCACTAATCTTTAAAAAGCAACTATTCAATGAACACATATGGTGTGTATTTGCAGCATTTTTTACTCATGTAGCAGCATGCAATGAACACCATCAGTATTGTTGGTTTCTCTCTTATCCATGATACAAAATTCACCTCTAACTTTTTTTGTGTGGTCTCTGCTGTCCAAAGCACATCTGCACCATTTCAGTCCTCCTCCTCCTCCTGCTGCTGCTTCACCACAGCTACAGTGTTTCTCTAGCTACTTCTGCCAATGTAGTGACTGATGATAAATGGTGTTTGTTACAAATAAAGACAGACTTTGAACAATTTTATGTAACGGCTTTTAATACACTCAAACAGTGAGGAGTCAGGGCCATGAATGTTGAGAAGAAGGCGATTTCTTTAATGTGCGATGGTGGAGTGTTCCAGAGAGAAGGAGCAGGAGCAGAGAATGCCCTGCAGCCCAGCTCCTTTGGATCTGAGAGAACAAGAAGGGGTGGACTGTTGAGGAGATCAATGAAGAAGGGAGTTGTTGTGGCCTTGAGGTAGTGAGGAAGATTTCATTTGGAATTTGACTGGGAGTCCGTAGAGGTCATTGAGGCAGGTTTTAAGTATACTAAGGTTTTTTTTTTAGGACTTGTTGCAGTAATCAAGAAAAAAAACTTGAAAAAAGAGTTTGTGCAGCAGGAAGTGACAGTTTAGCTCAGAGGCAGTTCAGTGTTTAAGAAGGCTTTTTTAAGGTGCTTTGACATCTGTAGTTTGGTCCATTTGGTTCTGATATTTTATAAACTGATCACTAATCACTGATTGGACTGTTTTGGTGATGTTCAGGAGGGCCCACATGGGAAAGTCAAAGCAACAGCAGGTCAGTCTGAACTTAAATGCTTTTTATATGTATATTTATGTTCTCTGGTGAAGCAACAGGCTCACAGAGGAATAGTCGATAATGAGCAGGAATAGGTTTAGATTTGGAGTATTAGTTTATTAATAATACTAATATTGCTCATTGGATTATTAGGCTGAGGTGATGCATCCAGATGAACCAAGCCAAGGTTTGGTTTGGTTTTCTCTCAAATATTATCATGAAACATTTGGGGAAAAATCTTTTTTGTTTCAAAAGGTGTGGCTGCATTAGACGGACACAAACAAATACAAATGATATTTTTTTGTTTATTGTTTACAAGAAAAACTAACAAAACTAAATTCTTGACAGTTTCAATATGTCAGTTCTCAACAGTGTCGGTATCAAAGTCAACAAATAACAGAGAATGTGTTCAACACTGAACAAAAAATAAACAACCTATCACATCATCAAATGAATATGTAGTAGTCCTGCCATTAGCACACAGTAGAGCTCTAATCCTGGCTGGCATGTTCCCCACGAGCCTTTCACACTGCTGAGGGGTAATCTTGTCCCATTCGTCTTGAATTACTGCTTTTAATTCTTCTACATTCTTTGGTTTACACTTTGAAACAGACCTTTTGATAATCCACCATAGATTGTCAATGGGGCTCATGTCTGGGGATTGAGCTGGCCACTCTAAGACCTGGATACAGTGCTCCTGCAGCCAAGTTCTCCTGGCCCTGGATGTGTGGTGAGGGGCTTTATCTTGTTGAAACATACAGTTCTGACCTCGATGGAACAGTGCACGTGCAGAAGGGAGAATGTGGGTTTTTGAGAGGCACAATACTTGGCAGAGTTCAATGTGCCATCACAGACAGTGAGATGACCAACACCAGCAATACTCATGCATCCCCAAACCATGATACTGCCTCCACCATGCTTGACAGTAGGTACTGTACATGCTGGAGATAATGCTTGGCCTGGCCTTCTGTGTACCCTCACATTATCAGGAGGAGGATAAAGCTGGAAACTGGACTCATCTGACCACAGAATCTTCTTCCACTTCCTGGCTGTCCAGTTCCTGTGTGCTTGGGCCCAACGATGCCGGGCTAACCTCTGTCTCTCACTGATCAGGGGCTTCTTGACAGCCCTGTAGGACCTTAAGCCATGATCTAAAAGTGGGCCATGTACAGTGCAGGTGGAACACTGGACACCAGTTTGGTTTGACCACTGCTGCTGAAGCTCCTGTGATGTCATTCAGCAGTTTTTCCTGCACATGTGGATCAGGATGTGGTCATGTCTTGCTGAAGAAACCCTTGGATGCCCAGATCTTGGTTTGCCTTCCAAACTGTTGGTTCGTCTGTATTTCTGCAGAGTGTATCCAGCTGCTGAAGGACTACATCTGCACTTATTTTTATTTCATCCTTCGCTTTACTGTCTGGAAATGCCCTATTGCCTCAACTAACTGAATAAAAAACATGTTTTTTCACAGTCTGCCCACTTTTTAACACATAATGCAGAAAACGGTTTGTCCTCAGTTTGGATGACCATACACACGATCAGTGAATGAGCTTTAATCTGTCCTGAGCCAGTTAACCTGACAGGTGCAGCACCTGGCACAGTGAGAGAGAAGTGAGGATCTATGTACCACCAGCCAGTGGTTAAAGCTCATCCACCCATCCACTTCATGCTCTCATTTATCCAGAACTTCACAAAGAGCTTTGGAACACATTTCTCACACCTTTACTACATGTCATCTCTCTTCTTATTCTTAGTTTCTTTTGACTGACAATTGAAGGCAAAATTCACCTCCAGTGGTTTTTGCAGCTACTAGTACTTCAGATTCCCCACCTTAAATTTTACCTCAATGGAAGTGTGAAAATTGTGTGATTTAATACAGCAGCTTTTCATGGCCTTTGCACGTCTGTCTCATTGCAGCAATTGTTGCAGTCCCAGTGGGTGATGCTTATATATAACATATAATAACCTAATAATGTACAAGACATTTTCTGGGAGGAAGTATGTAATGTGGTATTAATTAGGGCAAAAAATTTGACTGGCCATGAATTTATTTAAACCCTAAAAAATATTCATGCACATCATTTATTATTAAAATTTTTCCCTATGTAAGCTAAATTGTATGCTTGACTTTTTTGCATATTCAACACACCTATGGTGCACTACTCTCTAGGTTACCCTTGCTAGCTATTTAGCTAGCTAATTTCTTAATTGGAATAAATTATGTACCGATTTGACAGTGTGTCTATTTATCACATTTGCACCAAAAACTATTAATAAATTTAGCTGGAAACATTTCTACCATTTTGGCCTCCTGTCCTCACTAAGTTTTTTGAAAACAGACTCCAAAATGGATGCATTTGAAACAAACAAAAAAAAAAACCCTGTTAACCCTAACCCTTTTATTGTAGAAAAAGGAGTCCTTGTGATACAATGATATAAGCCTTTTCAGGCACAATGGGGGCCACGTAACAGTAAGATAAGATAGACTTTATTTATCCCACTTGTGGGAAATTCACAAGGAGACAACTTTCTGTTGCCTGTAACTCTCTTTGTGATGATGATGATGATGATTCTAAATGTCAGTAGAAATGATCACTTATACAGAGGATCAGCTACCAACCAACTGTAAAATTGTGTGTTTTTGAAGAAATTACCTTATATCATATTTTTCCAAACTGTTGTCTGACTACATTATGGTCTGAATGTTTCAAATAAAGTTGATTAATTTAATTACGCTTAAAACTGTGACATTTTAAAAACATTCAGTCTTACAAAAATCTGAATTAGCCCTAAAAATGTTTAATATATATCATTACACCACCACATATGCTCAATGGTGTTCACAGCCCTGATGATGTTACCTGTGTGGACTTGACAAATAGCACAATAGCACTGGGGGGATTGTTCAGCTGGGTGACAGGAAGCTTCTACAAGTTGTGATCAAATTGCACTTTTATACTCATTCAGTTGTCTGAGTGGCCCAGCAAAGCCCAGATATAAACTCTGTGTGAAGAGACCTGAAAATGACAGTTCAGACACTTCCCATCCAATCTGATGGAAGCTGAGAGGACCCTCCAGAAAGAATGGGATAAACTGCCCAAATCCATGTGTTTAAAGACTGTAGAGACTGAACCAAGAAGAATGATGCTGTTACTATTGCCAGAGAGGCCTCTACAAAGTATTGAAGAAAGGCTCTGAATACTTTACTTTCAGTTTTTGATTTTTGATAAAATTTGCAAAAACATCTATAAATATGTTTCCACGTGGATTTTTGAGTGTAAACTGATCATTTTGCCCTTTTAAAGTTAAATTTATGACACAATCAAGTAAATGGGTCTGAGTACTTTCTGAAGCCACTGTATTTTTAGCCACAATTTCATCAGACCTTTCTAAACTATATCCACTCAATTCAATTCACAACAAGTAGACTCACACACCTCAAGGATAATTAAAGCAAAGAGAATGTATCTGACGACAATTTGGATTGCCATAGCAAAGGGTCTGAAAACTTTTTAAAATAAGTTTTTTAATAAATTCAATAAATTTGCAAAAATGTCATGTTTTCAGTTTGTCATTGGGTTATTGAGTGTAGACTAGTGAATAAAAGTAGACATTTTATTCATTTAAAATTAAATCTATGACAGAATAGTGTGCAAAAAGCGAAGGAGTCTGAATACTTTCTGTATATGTATATATATATATATATATATATATATATATATATATATTCATTCTCCTTCAAGGCCTTTCACCTGATGATATTATACCTCTTATGTTTTGCAGCTCTTCTGTGTGGATCTCATAACCCAGTAAGTCAATAGGACAGCATACAACTGAAGACAGGCCAGAAGACAGGGAGAAATATACAGGCATACTGGATAATTAGATAACACTGATTAAATGGACTGCCTTTTGCCCGACGCATGCTGGGATGTGCTTTAGACCCCTGGGACCCTGAGCAGGATAAGCAGTACTGAAAATGGACGGATGATTGAATTAATAAGTTTAAATGAAGCAAATTAAATTAAGTAATTAAAGGGGATGCAGTATGCAGAGCAGCAATCAGAACTTTGAGAGATATGCATATGGATGAAAAAATCTGATAAGGTCTGTTATGATGGCAGAGTTTCCTTCATTTGAGCCAACTGCATTCAAGATAATGGATTGCCTTTTTTTAAGTTTCTTTTTTCATCAAACTTACCTTATAATTGAGTCCTTGAGGCAGTGAACCTGAAGTCCATTCAGATTTTGGGTGAGTGCTGTTTACCAATTTCATCTCCAAGTGGGTGCTCTGTCACATTTCAATAACAGTAGTGAGCTATTCATAACATTTGAGCAGCTTTTTCATTTCTTTTCAGGGCTGCTTGGTACCATTAAAATACCTGACTAAATGAACAAAACAGACGAAATATCAGGGAGAAAGCCTGACCTCAGTGCGAGCCAAACAGAGAACCAACCTTGGAAAGGTCCATTTTTGTTCTGACAAAAAAACATTTTAAAAGAATTATACACCTTGCATGTAGTCAAAGCATTTAATGTGGATAATATTCCATTAAAGATGTAGTATTTAATGTGCTAAGTTTGTCAAAAACCTCAAAGCGAAACTGTCCATACCAGAGCTTCAGTCTGCTCAGCCCAGTGAATACATTTTGTTTGAATACAGTACACTGTCACAGCAGATGTTAAAACACTGCTTGTGAATGAATTGTGATTATGTCATCACATAAGAATAACAAAATTCTTCAGATGCCAGTAGGATCAATTTCTTTCACGTCCACACAATAACAAAGTGAAAAAGAATATGTAACATTAATGACCGAGCAAGAGAATGGTGATAATGACCATTGTTATTCATACCATTTATGGTAATATGTAGCTGACTGTTGTTTAATATACTTAATATATTTCTTATATTTTTATATCCATATATTTACCATCTTTGTTGTCATGGTAACAATAATAAATCATAATATATAATAATAAATAATGGTTCTGTAATAATCACTTGATTAAAGTTGTGGAACAGTCAGGTCATGTATGTACCATGTCACCTGACCTCCTCCTTTGCTCCCATCATATTTACTAGAGCAGATAGAGGACGCCTGACAATAAAACGTAACTGTGGGTCATCATGAGCTGCTTCTCCAGACAATGTACGGACTTGTTATTTACAGGAGGACAGTCTTTAAAACATTATTGTCTCCTCCATTGCCCACCCAAAACTCCCAGTCACTTCCAGGCACTGGCTACACCTTGAGATTCTTACCATTAACATTACAAACAGGTCTGCAAGAACAGACGAGGCTGTAAGAAGAGACTACGGGCACAGCTCTCAAGGACCAGACTGCACGTAGCAAATTTTGCATAGACACTGGTGGTTCCCAGAGAATAAATCCTAATGACCCTGACTTATTCTCCAGTCATTATGAGTCTTACATTTTTGGTTTTCAGTCAAATGTCTGTTGGGGTTTAATAATTTTTAACATCCATGTTATTTTCATCTAATGTCATCTTTGGGTTAAGCTGTCCAATAAAACAATTCAAACATTTTTGACAATAGTTCTGAATATCTGCATTTACGTTATTATGTTAGCATGATAATAAGTCGCAATGTTTAACATAGTAGACATTAGCCTCTAAACATCAGCTTGTTTACACTGTCATGAGAGATTGTTATCATACTGACATTATTATTTAACCTAAGTACAGATTCACAGTCACTTAGTTCTCTCAGCTTAGAGGTTTGCTCATTTGTATTGTATTGCAAGTTTTTATGTTGTTAGGTACAGTTGTTTCATATTTATTAAACCAAAATACTTTTGACAACTTGAGATGAGGAGTCAATAAAGAGGCAGCAGTTCCTTATCCAGCCATTTAACATTTCATCTGAATGTTGCTTTAACCTCATTAACATTGTACTGGAGTTACAGTATAAGCATGGAGTCAGAATCCTCCATGTCACTGTCTGAATAATGATGGAGCTGCTTGCAGCAGAGCAAAATGAGTATGGATTTATACCAGCTAATAAACACAGGCAGGATAATAGTATTGATTTATGGCTGGCTTAATGACACAATGGAACAGAGCCTAGAGGCTCATAGAGGATTTGGCAGTGACCTGTGTTTGTTGCCGTGTTACAATAATTTGTTGTGTTTTCATGCTGTCAGACAGGTCCTCCGCCATTAAGACACTGAGCTGAAGACGACTGATTAATGAGGGCTGAAAATGATAAACTACCAGCATCTCCAAGAAAAACAAGAGGTGGAGAAAGATGGGTCACTTCAATTCTCTGAGTGTGTGAGTATGTGTCTACATGTGTGTGCTGTCCAGTGTTACCACAAAAGAAGTTCATTAACTCGTAATCCACTTTGTGTGTCCTGTGTGTGTGTCTGTGAGATTATTTTTGTGTCACTCCTATTGTGGACCTGCAGGAATTCTAAGACATCAAAAGACCCAGTCAGTGGACCTAACCCGTCAATAGAATGACTTAACCGGAATGGCTTAGTAAATAGTTATATAAGACTGTTTGTGTGCATGTGTATGTGTGTGTGTGTGCATCTTATTCTGTGTGAATGTGTAGCCTTTTTCAATCAGCAAAAACTGGAGCAACTCTCCCCTCCATTCCAGATGGCAGCAGCGGGGTAGCATGTTATATAAAATCCTACTTTTTCCTGACAAAGGCAACTTTTAATAGCCTCAGAAAATCCTCACGTCTTCACAAATTTCCTACTTACTAACATTTCAACTAGAGCAGAGGGTAACCAAAAGTGATGATAATATACTTGTGTTTTCAGTATTCAGTGTATTACAGTATATAGTGTAAAGTCTTGAGACTAAAAAAAGACTTCCCTTCCACCTATATTCACAAGCAAAAAAGACTGATCATGTCTCAAAGTTTGCAGAACCTTCAACTTAATAAATTTACTTCCTAATCTTCATTTAACCTCGACACAATGCTGTCATTGGGTCTGGCGTAGTCCTACTGCTCAATTTCTTACCTTCATTTGACACAGAAATAGTTTACTGATCTGCTTTGTTGGGAAATATGGATGCATCTCTGATGTAATTAATTTCTACGTTGCATGGCCTTGTTTTTAGGAAGTGTTCCATGTTCTCATTATCCATTTACTTTTGCCTGGCCTGACATAAACCTATCCTAAATCTCACTTTAACCCTGGACCCAAGTCTCAGTCTATTCCTTCATATGTCCTCATGCTGAGGGCCTAAAGCGCAAACTGGTCTTCAAAAGAAGTATGAGATCACAAACATATAGTCTCTATTCTGTCTCTTTCTCAATCTTTTCTATCTAAAGCCCAGAGTTCATTCATGTCTCTGTGCAGAAACCAGAGGGATTTGTAGCTGCCAGTCATTTGCATTGGTTTCTGGCTGGTAGGCGAATAGAAAGAAGCTGTGGGAGTCTTAGTTTTTCCTTAGCTGCTCATCCAGCACCACTGACCTCTGTCCTCTCAACTCTCCACATTTACCTCATTCCCAATTTTCACCCTCCCCAACAGACTAACACACAGACTGTGAGCTGAATGAGCAGTGGTTGTCGGGTGAGGCGAGGGGGGATTAAACCTGCCAGTTGGAGAACAACAGAGACATACAAAGAGGGGCAGAGAGGGAGGTGGTGAGAGGATGAGATGGGATCTGTGTTTAGTGGCTTTCAGTGACTTGGCTGACAAGCTGTCTCAACAGCTAAGCGAGCCAAAGGTGCAAACTAACTTTAGCTGATGCTAAGTGAGCTGAACAGTTAAGGCTTGTTGTCTATGTCTCTGCACCCAAACGCAGACACAGACACAACAAGGTGGTAGGGAAAACTGGGTTTACTGGAGGATAAAAGGAGATAGTTACAGCAGTGCAGATCGGAGGCAGGCTGACACAGAGGGCAGGCAGGCAGGTGAGTGATGAAGCCGGCTGGCAAGTTGATGTGGCACGGGTGGATGAGGAGACACAATGGGGAAGAGGGCACATAGAGGAACACTAAGTAACAGGCACAAAGAAATAACTGGGAAACATGGGAAATAAGTATACTAGATAGGGTTGATGATCTTGGCACCAATGCAACAGGACTGCATTTGATGGGATTCAGTAGGTCACAGGAGGAGAGCCATACCTGTTGCCTGGGCTGGTAAGTGGGTTCAGGAGTCTGGTGCCAGTCAGCAACACATTGGTTAAAGACAGCACAGCAGAGGAGATCAGACTGAGGAGGACCCAAATGCTGAGACACCACAGACTGCACCACCTCTGCTTCTTCTCGTGCTGAGAGAAGGAGGTAGCCCAGGGAGACAAGGAAGGGGGGACATATCCAGGCAGCATAGGCATATGGTCAATGTGGGGGCAAAAAGAAGGCTTGCTATTTATTAAAAACCTCATCAGGGTCATGATACTCAAGGGACACTTATGAGGTTGAGGGGCTCAGGAACAAGGGCAAGGGCAGACTGGAGGCAGTGGGAGTGGAGCATGGAGCTGTGGGTTATCCCAGCCAGGAGCTTTCTATCCAGAGCATTGCAATCCGTTGGTGTGGGAAGATCCTCAGTGGGGATCCCAGCCTGGTGGCTGTGTGAAGTTGATGAAATTTTCATTGCCGCTGGAGTCCACTAAGGCGAGCAAAGGGATGTTTACTTGTGCCACAGGTGGGACGTATTGACTTGCATGTGAAAGCAGAGCATAGAGGAAGAGGTGGCATGACTCATCAGGAGGGGACAGAAGGCAAAGTAAGTAACTGACCAGGCCACAGTAGATACACTCCCCCACAACCACGAATAGGTGACTCCCACAGTGCTGGAGCCCACTGAGAGGCAATATAGGGGGAAACACAAGGGAAAATGATGAATATGTTGACAGGGTATTATTCCAAGAGAGAGTTTATCACATGTTTTGGAGATGAGATTTAAGAGACATAACTTAACAGGCGTGGATCTGAGGGTAGAAGCACAGAGCATAATGGGGATGTTTGAATCTTAACGTGTAAATATAACCAACATAAACTGCATTTTTATTGATTTGTTTTGTTGATCTGCCCACAAGGGACATCCAAACGTACACCTCAGACCATGTTCTGCTAGCAAATATGACCCATACACTAAAGAAGTGAAGTGTGGATTTATATGATTGGAGCTTTGCTAGTCATTGTGATGAGACAGTACAAATATTTTAATGTTTTACACAGAGAAAACAGAGAGGCATTTTCATTTAAGTATGCAAAGGATTTTTTGTCATAGTTCACAGGTGCCAACAAAAATTAACAGAAAATTAAAACCTGACCTTTCACTGACTCTTTTAATGTGTTTCAATGCTATGAACACCTCAAAGAAACAAAGCATGTAATTTGATGTCACATTTACAGGGACTCAACTGAATTTCTTAAGCCTTTTCACTATGCTTGAAACCAAAGTAACAGTCAACACCCTTAATGCTGGCATTACAGCTAAAACACATCACAAGTCAAAGCATAAATGGTCATCTACACTCCACAAAAAAAAAAAAAAAAAACTTGCACACTTTGGCTACTTTGCTTTGTGAGGCTCTGTCACTGTAGCTTGCAGAACTTGTGAGAGTACAATCATATCTTTCTTTTTTTAGTATTGTTTTGCAGCAGAGTTACTCACAACTATTCATCTAGAACAGCAACAAGGGACAGTCTTTGTCAAAGTATCAAAATAATATCACACTGGAACTGATCTACCTACACTACACAGATCTGCCTGCCCAGACCACTGTCATCCGTCAGTGTCTGTCAGCAGAAAGCACTGGGAGCCAGACTTACCAAAAAATAGCACTATGTTAATGTAGTGCTATTTAAAACGAGTTTGAGGCTGCGTTTATTCAGCGCCTCATTTACAGTCACCTCCTAGATTCACCCTGGTACTGCCCCATTTATGCACTCTGTGAGAGAAGTACTCATAAAGCTCAACACATATATGATAATGTAATGATTTAGTTTGTAAAACTACTTTACTTTAGCCATGGTTCAACACCATCTGAAAAACACTTGTTATACTTAGTTTTACAGTCATGTATAAAGTATAAAGTTCCACACACTTAAATGTATTAAGAAAACATAGAGAAGTGCAGTTGGAGGTTGTAATGATTTTACAGTTCATTGATGATCAAGTTCAAATTCAAGTTTGAGGACCACAAACCACAACATCCATCCACTATTAGCTTGTGTTATAGTAGTCACATACTGAGTCACATACTGAGTTCATTAATAATTGCCTAATTGTTTTTTGTTTTGTTTTTATTGAGCCATTCTAAAGTTTTAATGGGCAACCTTTAATGTCAAAAGTGAAAAATTGTGAAAAAAAAATCTCTGTTGTGGAGAGAGAGCTGGAGAACTTAAAACAGTAAACACTCAATAACACAAAGACAGGTCAAGGGCCAGAGAGAAGAGAGGAAAATTAGCATGTTGCTTTTGGGTAACAAGACTTCTGAACTGTTCTACGACAACCTTAGCACTGGGCACATGCTGGGTAGCACAACCTCAGTGCCCCAGTCACCGACAATGATGCTGGAGGACTGGCAGTGAACAGAGCGCCCCTGCTGCTAATGAACCTGCTCTGTTGTGAGACTTAGTTCAGCACATTGAGACATGAGACCTGGTGGTGAACAGAGAAAGTAAAGGATGAGAAGAAAAGAAAAAAAAGAGAAATTAAGAAGAAGGCAACGCACGCACACAATCAGGGACACCCAGTGAGTCCTGTGGTCTAGTTAATGAGACCAGATAAGCTGGTGTGAAGGGACTCAGTAATTACAGCACAGCTCTCTGTCCCTGTCTAACCTGATAACCCACCCTTCTCCCTCATTACACCAGCTTCACCTCAATGAACTCTGTCTCTCCTCTGTTCTCTTGCATGACAGCTTTGTCTCTCTTCCTCTTAATTTATGTTGTTTGGTCAGTAATACATATTTAAAAAGCCGCAGACATTCTGTGACCCACTCTTAAATATCATCAAACAGAATATAGTTCATTTACAGCATGTACCCACAAGACACTTTCAGTCTATATGTTAGTCTGCCTGTAGCTATACTAATTACATATGATATGACTATGACACTTTTGCATCTCCTGAGATGTTGAGAAGACCTGAACCACCAACAATGAATGTATCCTATTAACAAGTATGGTGTGTATTTAAGGCCTGATATGTCTTATTTCTGTGTGCACAGAGCTCCATTGTTGCTCAGGATAAGGACATCTAGACCTCACTCAGCCTGTCGCTGCTGTGACCCAACTCCGGATGATTGGTAGAAAATGGAGAGACAGATGTTGTCCAAAAATAATCTAAAACACCTCAGTGAGACATACTGGTGTTGCATCATTACCATGAGCACACATATATTAGTTTATTTTGACTCATCCCACATACTGCTGTCCAAACATCTCAGTAGAATGGGGGTTCGCAACATTTTTGGATGTGGGACCGGCAAGCTGACAAAGGTGGAGGGACATAGTCTTCTTTACAAGACTTTAAAAGATTCTCTCCAGTCATGTTTTGGATGCCACAGCCTATCTTGAGCATTGTTGCTAATCACCCTTTATTTTTTTCCCCAATGTATGTGGTCAGAAGGGGCAGTAAGAATGTCACTGCTGATAGACACAGGGTGGATACTCAGTAATGAGTATGAGAGGATGCTGAATTGATGCACATTTACACACCATCTACTGTGGTCTGTGCTGGCAGGAGGCGCCAACAAAGGTGGGGGAGTATATGCATGCCACACAAGTTATGCTAAACAAGCAGCTATTAGGCACAGTGGTACTTTGAGTTAAATGTAACATCAGCATGCTAACATACTCACAAAACAATGATAATATGTTGGTCATTAGCAAGTATAATGCTACCTGTTAGCCATCTAAGTCCAGTGTGTTTGCATGCTAACATTTTAACACCAAATACAGTACAACTAAGACCAATAGGAATGCCATTAGTTTAGCAGGTATTGTAGGTTGGTCATAAACCACAAAAACAAATTTTAAATTTGACCTGATCACAGTTGATGTAAAGTCAAGGGGTCGCCAGAGTACCCCTATGGCAATGCAATAGTTGTCTAGCTATTTTACCAGAAATGTCAACCTCATGTTGGCACCGTAAGAAAAGTTACAGGATCAGTATTAGCATTCATTAGCACTCATGCACTAGGTAACATATATGTATATATAGGTAGAAATCCAGTTGTCAAGATAATTCACTCTGAACTGCAAATGTCATCCTGGCACCTGTTCACCAACGTCCACTCCACCACCATCATCAAACACCAAAGATAACTCTGTTCTGGAGGCTTGTGGTGGAACAACACCATAATAGCAAACTTTATTCTCCATGTTGATAGTCATATTCATACTGAGAATGCACTGATACAATTGAAGCTAAGGGCTTGTGTATTTTCAAAAAGTTGTCTGTAATTTTTGTGCTCACTGTGTTTAGTTAAGTTTATCATTTTCTCTCTCATTATTTTCCCTGTAACTTATTCTGTCTTTCTGTAGCCTAGAGTTTTACCAAAAAAGCACTGATGATCACGGTAAAACAAAATAGTTGGTGGTAAAACAATTTTTAAATTTACCATGTTTCAATCACTTGGCTGTGGAAACACATACATCCAAGAAAAAAAGCAGCTGTTTTTATCATAGTTGTTACTCATTATCTCATAATGCAAACATAGCAGCTTGCTTTTTTTCAAGTTCATTGTATGCTTTATATACGGTGCAGTAACTGTTAAGATCACTACTTCTCTGGGTAGTTTGCCAGTTGGTAACAAACAATCAGATTCTAAGTCTGAAGAAAGAAAGAAATCAGGCAGTGAATACAGACTGACGGGGTCTTTTCGGGGCAACAGCTCTGCAAAAAAGAATCAGATCATTCTGGACCAACTCATTACAACTGAACTCTGAAGTCTAACACAAGTACCCATGGTTTGATCTAAAATAGACATTTAACAGAGCTTTTTCAAAGCAAAGTACTTTCACAAATGCAAATGATAATACAGTGGTTTCTGGAAAACAAATTCTATATTTAGATTTTTTTTTCTTTTTCTTTTTGGCCTTTTGACTTTATCTGACAGCTGACAAACTACAGACACAGAAAACAAGGGCAGAGTGAGAGGGGCATGACATGCTTCAACAGTCCTCAAACCATGGACATTTATATGGTATGTGCCCTGACCATTAGGCGGTATCCTTAGTAATCCTTGGTTTAGTTTTACAGGTAACGTTCCTTGATGAAGCACAGTCCCAAAGACAAAGAATCTAAGACAGCACATACATCAGGACAGGAGTTATGTGATATAAAGCTGCACTACTAGAACAGGAAAATATCCAGAATATCCAGGATGTACTTTTATCAGATGTTTATTCATGGTCATCAAAGGCAAATATTATAGGTGTTTTTGTAATTTAAATGTGCTCATTCTTCAAGACTTAAACTAAATCGACATAGTGGTGATTCTTTTTTTCTCAGAACACCAGCGACAAGTTGTTTATAAAAGCTGCAGAGCTAAGCAGAAGAAAATATTTGGCTGTAGGGAAAATTTTTTCATATGGGTGGGTAGAAAAGTGCTTACAATATACTTTGACCAATGAGTGCTCTGCTTCAGAAGACCCTGAGGAAAGACTCAGGAATGAAAAATTAGTTAATAACTACTCTCCAACACCAGAGTATCACACAGTTGATATTGTATGACTATGATTCTCTGACTTTAAAGCTTCACTAATCAGTATTTTAATATGAGCAGTGGGTCAAACTACTGGCTTTAGGTGACTCACTGGATGTAGACAGTGGCTATAAGCCTGCCATTGGCCACATATCATTGGCCATGTTTCTCCTCCCCTTCCTCTACTGGCCTGTTACTGTTTTCAAAATCCCCCTAACTTACACACTGGAAATGGTAAGTTATGACACTGATCATGCAGTCAGTGATTTCTCTGGCTTTTCTTTGCAGGGTATTACCCATTTTAATAACAATGTTCACCTCCCGACTTGCAAATGTTCCTCCAATACAAGATCTCCCTTCACTATTTTGCAGGGGCACCATTACTGCATTGTGGGCTTAGATAATTAATTAATAAATACCAACAAGCCAGAACATTTTTCCCCTAAAGCAGAATTATAATTTTCCAGCACTGACAAAGCAGGCTGGCTAAATAAGACCATACTAACTATAATGTGAAAAATGTTGTTTGTAGTGATGAGCCCACAGAATTATCACCCAACCCTGTTGTTCCCCTCAGCTTGAGTTTTTGCATCTTTCAGCTCATTGTTTTGGTTCTGCAATCTGAATTTTTTTTTTTCATTAATGGAAGCAGAGTGGCAAAGAGGTAGGCAGGGGTGGATGGCAGGCAAGCACTCAAGAGACTGGGGTTCGTATCCAGAGTAACATCTGTGGTTGGGTTTAGACTATAAAAGTAGTTTGGAAAAGGTTAGTGAAAGCTATTTCTGCAATGAACTAGACACTCTTTCACTAAAAATACCACTGTAGTATTGCTGTATTCAGTACGAGTAGATATTTTACTGTAACAAAAGAAATGGACAACTCCTGTCTGTGTGGGCTGAACGAATCAATACATTAAATGTGATGACTATTTGACGAATTGCAAGTGGTGCTGGCTGTCATGAAAAAATGGTGAATACATGTCAATGTACACAAAATGAATAGCATTTTGTGACCATCTGACAACCTACTGTGAGTCTCAATTAGTATACAACCTGCTGACCACCAAACAGCGTGAGTTAGCAATTAGAACATTGTTGAACATTTAGCAGCTAGATATGTCTCTCAGGACATGATGGAGATCAACCCAGAGCTAAAAGGAAAATGAATAGTGGCCTTTCTGTACCCTCTACATGTGGCCACTAAGATGACACCAAATCAATGCATTGTGTAGCTCTAGGTTGTTCACATTAAAAGTGTACTTAATACGAACAATCAAATAATTGGGTTCACTAATTTCACCAAAATAAACATCATTAATGCAAAGCTCTACCATATTGCATTATTGTGTAGAGGTGTACCCACCCACCCCTTCTTAACCCAACCGGCCGAGGCAGATGGCCGCCCACCCTGAGTCTGGTTCTGCTCAAAGTTTCTGCCTCTTAAAAGGAAGTTTTTCCTTGCCACAGTCGTTTAGTGCTGCTCATGGTGGGATCTGTTGGGCCTCTCCCAGTAAATGTCATATAAAATTGAATTGAATTGATTTGAATTGAATATGAGTTCTCCAGTAACCTCTCCAGCTCAATATCAAAGCAAAGGCTCAATCTGCTACACCTTTGTGCTAACAAAAGCAGACAGTGCCAAGTCCCACCTTTAGCAGCTCTTTTTCTTAACATCCACATGCAGTGACCTTTGCTGATATTTGAAGGGAAGTTCGAAGGCATTTTAACCAAACTGAGCTAGAGCTTTCGCCTGTACTATGACAGTTAAAGTTTTTCAGTTCTAGTGGTTTTTATCGACACTGATTGGGAGCACGTGTCCTCTAGCCAGGGTGACTTTATCCTAATCCCCAAAAAAGTCCATTGTCTTATACTTCAAAGCAGCAATATGCAATTTCAAGCAGTCAAAACAGTATATTTACTAGGCAACTAAAACACTTGGTTACGGCTGGAGAAAAATCATGGATTCATAAAATAGAGTCACAAACTGTTGGATTGTGATGGGACACAAACTCTGGTCTCCTGCATTAAGGTGAAGGTCAGATGTGTTACATTCCTGTCCATCGTGACCTCAACATCCTTATATCCTTACACCCAGCTGCAGATTCAGTCACTAACAATGTCAGACAGGAATGTTTGACCATGTAATTACCTTTAATTTATTTATTTATTCATTTTAAGTATCAAGATGGTTTTCTTTTGGTTAACAGCACAAACTCTTTGGGTGATTCAATCAAACACATAGTAGTAACTTAGTAACTGAAATTTTGTTCTATACTTTCCTCCTCTCTGGATAGACTAGTCCCTGCCTTAGCAACCAAATAATATAAACATAATCCAATATAAACACACTCACTGGGATCTTCTCTATTTCTGCACCATTCTGAGGTTTATAATGAGCAAACAGCGCTTTATTTTGTCATTTCCTCCAGGTTTTTACACAGCTGTTTCTTAAGTTTTCTAAACTTCCTTTAAAATTCATTTGAATTAAGTCTCCCGAGTGGAAGACCTTGGCTGCATCAGCAGTTTTCCCATTCCTGTCCTGTGCTGAGTCTGAACTAACGCATCCACACATTTGGAGAGACTCGGCTATTCACAGGAGACGAGAGTTGTTTGCTAAAGATTAGGAAAATATTAATGTAGTGAGGAGAGCTGTGGAGAAGCCAGGGAAAAGCATATTTGCATTATTACCTTTGACTGTTTGACTGTGTGAGGCATGGAAAATATTATTTGTGTGGCATGGATGCTCATTTCTCCCCCCAGCCCTCTCTCTCCTGCTACGCAGTGGCTTGAATCACATCTGGACTCCATCAGCTGTACTGTCAGGACGTGCTTCTGGTTATACAGCATTTTGTGGTCATCTGAAAATATGATGTAAACCTGTACTAATACATAATAGATAATACCAGCTTCTAATGGGAGTGAAAGCATGCTACTATTTTTTCAAGATGTAGGGAGAGCCAGCACTGTTCCATAAATGCACTCTATTGGAAGTAAAATGGATTCATAATTGCTCACTGGAATCAGACCTCAGTCCTTATAAAATAGGAGCCATACATCTGAGCAAATTATTTTGGTCAAGATAATAATCTTTGTTACCAGCACATGTTGCACTCTTTTCCATTTAGTAATACAGTCATGTGGTCTGCGACTGTTGATTTCTTTAGTAGTAATGTATTACTTTGCAATTCTACCAGTGTCTGGATACATACAGTATACAACTAATCCCGGGATAAGACTAGACAAGATTTATGTCTTCCAGGACGGTCACAATGTTAAATGAAACAATTATTCCACTTTATTACAATTTGGGTCTAATCATTTCAGTTTTCATTACACTGAACTCACTTAACTACTTTGTATGAGGTGGGGCAGGACTTTGCATAGGAAACAACATTTACACCAAATACAATATATCAAAGTTGAATCAGGAGGTTGGTCTGTTAACTGTTGTTATTTTTGCACGGTTAGACTTCTTTTCGATGTTACTCATTTTCAGACCTCAGCAGTAGGTGAATCCTTTTGGCCTATGGTTTTCCCTCAGGGATCACAAATGTTGACCATGGCGTCCAAAGCATCACCAACTAGGTAGGAAAAATTTCTGATAAGCAAGACTTTTCATTAGGGCTCCAAGAGATATCTTGGACAAAGAAAAATCAACAAATGATAATATCCATGCTCATATCTGGATCAGTCTCCTGATATTATGTAGTTGTACTGATGGCTTTAATCAGATCTTTCCTGGCCAAAGTACAAAAACCAACATGAAGCCAGGCTGAGCTAACAGCTGATTTCCCTCCATGTGTAAGGCAATCACACAGGGACACTTCTCTGTGGCAGAGGCAAAGTCTCTCAAAGTCCTCACCACAAGACATGTGCTTTCATGTGCTATTGCTGTTTTTTGTGTCCACACAGCCCAAATATATTTTCAGTGGCTGCCTACACCTGTCTGATACAGTATGTATTTATATTAAAGGACTAAACAGAAGGTGTTTTACATGTTTTAGTCCATTTATTACATAATTAATTATATTACTATTCACTGTTTTCAAAATAATAAAACAATGAATAATGTTTTTCTAAAGAGGGAAAATCACCTTGTTTATCTAATTAGTAACAATGGGTTTAGTCTTTATTACTCAGCTGTTGCAGAGGCAGTGCTGCCAACACCTAGTCAACCCTCCTCACCACCAATCATGTGTTCAGATCAACCCAGAGCCTGGCTGGGAGATGGTGAGCAGCAGTACACGCTGGAAATATTGAACGAGTTTAGCCACTAGTCACTGAAGAAGCTGTAAGGGGAGAATTGAACCTTTGAGACGAATATATTATTCTACTGCCTTGGGCAGATGAACATGAACATCAGCGAACATGATCTGTGCCTTTAGGCAAATATGGGAAGCTGGGAAAATTCTGAAAGCTGGTATTGATAGTGGATCTGTAAGGTGCTGGGTGTCGAATACTGAAAGTTTACTGCAAAACTTCAACAAGATGGAGAGGATATTTAAAACTGCTCTACTACTAAAACAAGAATGTGTATTTCATGAACTACTCACCAGTCCACCTTTACAGCTTTGTTGTGTTTATACTAACGCTCACGCAAACTATCAGTAACTTTCTAAGAAGAAAGGCTTTTGTAGAAGAGGTCAGAGCTAAATTAAATAACAAGCTAGAAGTTTAGTGGTGGAGACGTTGACGTCATGTGACAGTGGTGTAGTTGGTTTATAGCCTAACATTAGGCTTAAAATCATTTGGGAAAATTATCCTTCTGAACAAAACGTGTCAGTATCACAAACTTTCGTTGATCACTGAGCTCATTTTCTACAACAATCCAAAAACCAATGAAAATTGTTGCTGATTTCCTGGTCGGCCCTGCACCACTCTGTGTAACCATGACGATGAGGTTACCCTACCATCAACTATGTACGTATTTTAATGCAAATCATGATCTTACCTTAAACCAAACCAAGTGGTTTTGTGCCTAAACCTAACAAACACCTAACTATAGGCATACAAATAAATTCATGTGGCGGAGCATTTTGTTTCAGTTTCTATCTGTAATCTTAGAGCCATGGGGCATAAAACACAAGCACACACAAAAGAGGGATTCCAAAAACTACAATCAGTTCTAGTAATCTTGTCTTCCGCAGGCAACAGCATCTATCCAACAGAGGTAAAGACTGAATTTCCTCACCCACCCCTACATCACCCTCCTTTTTTACGTTGTCAGTCGCACTGTGACTGATATCATAGAGTATCTTGGAAAGCAGTTCACCCTGATCCTGTAGAAAATGAATAGGGATGACTGTTGTGTCGCGTTCACTGGGTCTTCACAGTGAGATGAGGTGAATGATGTGAGGAACTTGGGAGTACAAGCATTACTCCTTCATCTTAAAGGAACCACTTGAGGTAGTTGAGGTGTCTGATGAGGATGTGGAGAGACAGTCTGGCCCAGTCTGCTGCCACCATTATCTAGATGCTGAAGTAGCAGAGAATGGATGGATGGAAAAAGCCAGTTGTGTGGCTATGAACTCTTAGCGTCATTCAAGTTAAAATACAAATTAACTTTTCTACAGTGTTTGCTAATAATCAGCATCTAGTGTTCTAGACCACTACAGTAACTCTGGCCCTGCTACCACAAAAATCTCAGAGTGAAAACTTTCCACAATAATAATAATGGCAATAACAATAAAAATAGTAATAACGGGGAAGACCTTGGAGGGGCTGAGTCATGGAGCTTGGCATAGATTGCTCCATGGTAGCTGAGTAGATTAAAGGGTTCATCCTTTAGAATTTTTTGCTTTGAACCATTTGTGTGTGTGTGTGTGTGTGTGTGTTTGTAAAACCCTGTCCCACAGTAAATCTGTTATCACCACAGATGGTTCCTGATGAGCAACAGGCAACACAGATTTTCCAACACCAGCCAAAATAAGTCAAGGGCACCCACACACACAAGGCAGATTTTGACAGCACACACATACACACCACTGTCTTTTATTAAACAAAGTGAATATGTGTTGTGTAAAAGGTTTTACCTAATGACTTTAGTGATGATAAATATACAATTTATCACTGCTTCATATGTTGGTTAGAAGCCATTCTCATAAACTAAGACTTATTGGTTTTCCAGGCTGTGAAAAATGTAAAGCTGAACTAACACAAGACTGTGCTTATGCTGCTGTTTGTAGGTGAACGTTTGCCCGTACCAAAACCTGTCAACCATCAGTGATAATATTTGGTAAACTCAGACTGAGAAGCACGTGTGTGTGTGTGTGTGTGTGTGTGTGTGTGTGTGATCCTGTTTAATGACTGTTGACTGTTGTCATCAAACATAGCAGCTGTAACCTGCTCCTGTAGATTCCTCTTGTGCAGTAACAGGTGTATTCACACCTCCCTCACTAGGTAGGACGCCCAGGTGCTCATTCAGGCATTTGTTACCAGACTACTGCAACTCCCTCCCCTGCAGCCAGTCCAGAGTGCTGCTGCTCACGATACTGGCCGCCTGTTGTGACTCACACCCAGTCAGTTTTAAACTCTGGTGCTGGCCATGCACAACCATTATGCTCTATCTATATTAAGTGGTAAATCTTAGAATGACCAGGCAAATGTTGCTCTACACTAGGACAAACAGTACAAGTTACCTGTAAGGGAAAGTGATGCCACATTGAATAATTCACTGTCCAATTGGGAAACATTTTAATTGGGCAAGTAAAAATTGTTTTACTTTTCTAACTATTTTGTCAGTTTCCCCTGATGAGAGGCTCTGACTAGAGAATACTGACAAAGACTCCAGTGTCCACTGTCCAGTGTACCATACCTTTAAGAGGAAGAACACACTGACAGGACACTGAGTTGGGAGGGCTTGACTTGATGCAGTTTCAGATCAGATATATTTCTTTTGATTATATTCAGTTATAGCTCTCAGATAAAAGCTTACATGCTTATGTAAGACTTTAATCTAACGTTTTTCCCAAAAACTTGGTTTAGATCATTTTTCATTATAGCTGCCATGGTTTTAGGTTTACCTAAACATATACTAATAAAAAAGGACAAGAAGCTGCGACAAAGTTGTGTGTGAGTTCCTTTAACAAAAAATCATCATGTCCTTCTTTAGGTTTAATATAAGTGGGCAGGTACAAAGCTCTGCTTCCAGTCAAATATGGCAACACAGCTCTGTTTCATATAGTAATGAATTTACAGACCTACAGTGTCTGAGTTCCAACCTTTGACTGTATCCTGCTTACAGTACATGTAGGTGCTAGCTGCTAGTGATTGTGATTGACTTTTGGCAGCTCCAGATATTACTGCAGAGACAGTCGACTGTATGAAATGTGTTCTGAAGAGAGTCTGTTGTATCTCTGCAGCCATGATTTGACATGGCAGATGTGGGTGTTGTCACTTTAACTACTTGAACAAAAATTACTTTTACAAATAAACAGTGTTCATTTATTAAGTTGCATGCAATGCAAATAATGTGAGTGTTTGTTGTAGATGACCAAAATGTGGCCAGGAATTGCCAGCATGATTTGAGTTTAGAGTGAAGATAGCTGTACATGTACTGACTGAGTGACAGGTGAACAGGTAAGTAGGTAGATGCAGGTGTGTGATTGACAGACACTGTGACAATGCCAAACTAATCAGTATGTGACTGACAGAAGCAGTGGGTGTCGTGTTCCCATGTTGAATGGGTGGATGGATGGATGGAGGATGGAGGACAGATAGTCACACTGACAGTCTGACCTAGATTGTCAGGAGAGAGAATGTAGAGGAGAAAGAGTAAAATTGAGAGGGAAAGAGAGGAGACAGACAGAAAGAGGAATAGATAGATCATGGCTTCACCTCTGCTCTGTTGTCCCTCTGTGTGAAGGATCATTTGCTGTTGTCATCTCCGCTGACGTTCTCCATTCTGTCAGGAGGCTGCAGCCGTCAGCAGCTGGGAAACCAGCGGCGCCTCATGTACTGCACCAACCCGGCTGTCTGACACAATCATGCTCTATAACATGAATGTTTGCCTCAGCCATGAACTTAATGAGGACTTGTGGTGCTCCACCAATGCATCTCAGGTTTGTTTCCAAGCAAAGTAAAGTGCAAACAGTTGTGTGGGTTTGATATGGTTGTTGATGAATTCCAGGAGATGACAACTGAGCAAATTCTGCTGATGAAAGCTCCAGAAAAAGCCAGGAAGTGGACCTTAAGGGAAATTATTTTGTCAGCTTGTGTATAATGTGATTTTTTTTTTCCTTCATTGAATGAGTTAGTCTTATTGAGATCATCAAAATCTCTTCCAAGAGAAATTCACACAGAAATTCACCACAACAATAAGACTTGCATGTACCATTCAAAATGCAAAGTATAATATCATTTCAAATATAAATCTTCAACCCTCAGAGATTTTAATTTTAAACTTTTTCTACCTTTTTGATATTCCATTTGTAAAGAGTTCAGAATTAAAAAATATTTCTTTCTGTTTGACCATGCAGTATAAATGCAGTGATCTTATAATGGCTGTATTTAGATGTAATGCGACAGCAGAGCCTCATAGATGCTGGCTAAAGAGGACCGTGTCACTTTTTCAAATGAGACACAAAGGTGAGTGAGGATTTTATCACCTATGACACACCATGCAGTTTCAAATTACATTACTGTGTGTTCTACTGTGAATTACATGTATCATGGATTTTCTGTGTCAGTTTTGCAACTTCTTCTAGAAAATATTTCAGTATTCATTTACTGCATTTATTCATTTATTTGAATGTTTTTATCATACATTTTTCACAATGCTTCACTACATATAAAATCAAGGCAACATTTACATTAATTATTGATTCTTATACATTTTCAAGCATGTGCAGAATGGTTATTGATCAATAACCATCAGAATGACCATATTAAAAACCTTATTAAATGCAGGTAAGTTTGGTGGAATAACAGTACACGGTTACTATTTGTCATAGTAACACAGCACACTTTGTGGCACACAAATCTTCCATGTGTACAGCAGTCACAAACAGCTTCTTTGAGAACAAGAGATGGAAAGATTTGTCACTGTAAATACGGCTCAAAGAAATGCTTTTATGTCCACGTCCTCAAGACAGTCTGAGTAGACCTGAGCTAGACAAAAGAACTACAAGCTGACTGTAAACTGACAAAGCTACTAAGCTTAGAGCTTTAAAGACTTAAGGTTTTGGTCATTTCTAGAACATGATGTACATCATTGTACAGCAATCAGTACACTATTGCTGTTAACTGTTAAGTTCTCTTAGTCTAGGACCCCAAAGCAGAGATGCACACACACTGGAGAGTGAGAACAGAAGGTTCTTTTAATAACCAAACTGACCAAAACCAGAACAAAAGGCAGACAGGTGAGGCAGGGAGCTGGCTGGCAGGGAGCTGGCTGGCAGAAGGAAGTCTTAAGTCAGAATCTTGCCACTGGGGAGACTGCATGCGGAGTGGGAGCATGGAATATTCTGGCAGTGAGCAGGAGTGAAGGCCAGGCTAATGAAGGTGGAGGGAAATAGACTGAGTGAATTCAGGTGTGCCTCAGCTGCCAACAGGAGGAGCCAGCCACACCCCCTGCCACACAGAGGCTCCACAAAAGAACAGAAAAGGGAGGGGGAACAGAGAGAGCACAAAGAGAAAAACACAACACAAAGACATACTGAACCAAACCATAACAGTTAACCACATTTTACCTGTGTGAGCTGGTTTTCTCGTTGCTAGAACACATGACAAACAAACCAAGGAATCTTGAAAAAAAGAGGAAGCTACTGTATGTATATATTAAACAAAACACTGCAAGCTTCTGCAATGCATTCTAAAAACCAGTTCATTGTTATTGCCTTTTGTCTAATAATAAAGGCAAAGAGCAGTTCAGAACCTCTTTGCTGTTTTACACAATGGTAACTGACTTTAACTGAATTCCAAATGAACACAAACATAGGCTGAGCCACTTCACTTGTTTTTGATGCCACTAATGGAGGTGGCATCAAAAATTCCACATCAACTTATAATGCATCCATAATTCCTTATGATCATGCATCTAAGAAATAACACTTAATGTGCTGATGTTGCTTGAAAAATGTAATCTGTATAAAACTTTGAGGAACGAAAGGTGCTATAGCTAACTGTAATGACTTAGTAACAGGAATATTGCCTGATCTGAATATGTTAATCAGAAATTAGTTAGGTGACAAAAGAAAAACCTGAGAATTAGTGGAGAAACAGGATCCATCCATAGGGCACGAGGGGTGACTGAGTGGTTTGATTAGTATGAAAATGATGTGAAATATATGCTGAGGCCTTCACAGTCATCAGATCTCACCCCACTTGAACATCTATTGAAGATTTTGGTGCAACATGTTAAGGCCTTTTCACATACAGTGCGACGCAAATATAGAACGAGAAAATGCGAGATACTTGCCCGAGAATATTCAGAAGCTGAAGCTCCATTTGATGGACGTATTTTTTAAGATGCCTGTCAGTTTGAGGTCTTCGACCACTGCATTTGAGGAGGCAGAGACCAACTACCGGGATCCTTTGACACAGAGCGGCATCTGACAGTCTGTGATTGTGATGCCTTTATTCACAACCCTCTTTTGAAAAAAAAATCATTGCTTTTTTGTCGCATAGTATTCACAATCTGTGTGAAAGTAGTCATGAGAAAAACAACAGCATTTAAATTGACGTGCAAATGAATTGCACAAAAAAATGCACTTGTTCCCATCTGAGCACATGGGTGTGTTGGCATTGCTGGTGCATTACTATCTTGATGCAGTGGAAAATAATTGCACAATTGACCTATAAAAACTTGGTCTGAAGTCAGCTGACATTATTAAGATAGTAATATGCACTTGTTACACACACACAGCAGCACTCAGACATGCAGAGGATCTTAAAAAATGGCATGGCATCGTTATGCATCATGCAGCTCTCCTGGACATAAATGACACATTACAGGACTTTAAAAGGCGTGATGCTGACCTGCATGGGCTGATGACAATGAACCCAAACATACCAGCAGCAGCACGGGTGAGGAGAGATCAGCTGGCAGAAGAAACACATATTTTTTGATTGTTTTCTTTTGTTTTCTTTTATTTTTGTTTGGCAACTGATATTTTCCTTTTATGGTATGAAAACAAATTTTGGAAACGACCACATTCTGTCTGCTTTTTTGTCAGTTTCCATCCTGTGGAAATCGGCCTGCTCTGTGAAAAAGACCACAAAATGTCTTTGCAGTTGGACTGTTGAATTTGGCCGTTCAGATCTGGTACAGACCAGAGTCAAGCTGTGCGGTATGCCTCGCTGAATAAATTAAACAGAGAGATGGGGAGAACATAATTAATCTGCCGTATTATCTAATTGTCATGATTGAAATAGATGATTAAAGATGGAAAGAGGTCTGCTGATCTATTTCTAGTATGTTTCTTTGTCTTTGTATGTGCTCCCTGTATCTGTCTCTTCTTTTATAACATTTAAGAGTCAGGAGGGAAGAGCAGCTAATGCATTGGTGGGGATTAGTTGCTCAGGTGACAGAGGGTTAAGTTGTGGTTCACAGCTACAGACACAAAACACTAGTTTTCATCTCCAGTAGGACTAACAGACCTGTGGTTCCAAACCTTTTTCAGACATACCCTCACAGCCCTGTCCGAGGTCAAGTACGCCCCATCAACAGGTGACATGTTCCATGACATATTTAAACTGGGTGTTGGTTTACATTCATACTACCAGTCGCAGAAGCTGGACACTTCAACCATTTATCCTTTACTTGTACTATTTCAACTGTTCATGCGTTGCACTTAGCTCAGTGTTTAGACTTCTCTGTTTACTCGCTACTTACTGTTGCACTCTAAATTGCAAAGTGTAGTGTGAAAGGGTCACAGCTGGAGGTGGATAAATATTTTTTAATCAAGTTGTAATTTAGATTTTTTTTATTTAAGACATGTTACAATCTTTCCACATACCCCCTGCAGCTGCAGAAGCACCCCCACAGTGAGGCCAAAATCTTCACTGTTGCTTTTCTGTATGAATTGGGTATAAAGTCTTCATGCAAGTCAAAATAGACAAACCTGTTCAGAATCCAATTATGTTAAACACACACACAAAAAAATGTAATGGTGGATTTCTACTCTGCACTCATAAATCATTAGCAATATAAAAAAAATGATGATTTATTGGGTGGTATTTTTCAGTCACTCCAGAGTGATCCAAAGTGGTATACTCAGAGTCTGAGTTCAATATTCTGTGTGTATAATCAACAGCATGCATTATAAACTGTAAAGCAAGTACATCTTCCTCCATGGTGTCCTACCATGGACACCATGCTCCATGCACCATCATTTGTGTGTGGTAGAGTCGTGAACACAGATGTTAACCAGCTCCAGTGATTCCTTTACGTCTTTAACTGTTACACTGGGCTTTGGTTTTACCTCACTCAGCATCTGTGCCTCAGCTTGGCGCCACTTCTACTGAGAGGAGCCACAGACCTAAATTGTCTTCATTTATAGACAGTTTGTCTGACTGTGGACTGATGAATATCTTCCTTTCCAGCTTAATGTCAAGTCTTCTGAGATCTGCTTCTTGTAAATAGTTTACAACAGTTTTTAGCTCCTGACTCCAATCAGCTTTTTGTCAATGTCATTAGCTGAGGCATTCACATAGTTTTTCCAACCTCCACATCCAAGTATTTGAATGACATACTTAGAAACACAACACAAAAAAAGTTATTAGTTAAAATGAATTCTGTTTGTTCATAACTGCAACTTAGATGAAGATCTCACCATAATTAAAGAAAAATATATTCTTGCCACTGTAGTCAACACATGTATCAGTTTAATTTAATCAGATCAATTTAATCGGGGGGGCAAATTTCCATTTTTAATATATTGGGAGACCGACCAGTATGGCTGCCTGTGAATGTCACATAATATTAGAGGACAATTCTTTTTCAATTTCTATTTTATTAGATTTTGCTATCATTATTATTGTCTAATAATAAAGTCACACTCACCAGTTTAGTTACCATAATGTTGGGTCACAAGGACTCGACACAAGCAATCAGGCAGGTTTTAATCAAGTTCTCAATTTTTAACCAAATGATCTAAACCAGTGATTTGTAAATGTGCATGTTTTCAGCTTTTTGCACACAGTCCATTCAACTGCACC
Source organism: Lates calcarifer (assembly GCF_001640805.2). Lineage (NCBI taxonomy): Eukaryota > Metazoa > Chordata > Actinopteri > Centropomidae > Lates > Lates calcarifer. Next base: position 23,583,200 of record NC_066836.1, read on the forward strand.
CATTCTGCACCCAGGTGTAGTGGAAAAACTGACTGGAAGCTGCACTGGAGGCACGAACAAAGGTCCTTCTGCAAACCACTCACTCAATGGGCTGAATATGTTTCTATTTCATTTTACATCCATTTTACCAAACATTTGAAAACAAGGTTGCACTTTATTATGGCAGGTTTTGTCCAGATTGTTGACAAAAAAAAAAATTATGTCACTAGCAAAACTTTTTTGAGCAAGGGGCTCATTTCAAACCACTGACAATTTTTCTTCACAGTTTTTCATGTGATAGTGATGTGCTCAGTGGGAACTTTGTTGAGTTGCTTTTCTCAAACTCTCATAACTACAGTAAAACACTGGCTAGAAAATGCTGGCTTTCTTTGGGTGGGCATTCTGCTCAGCTTTACAAGTCTTGTAGGAAGAAGTCATTTTATTGAAGCTCTGAAGTTTCCATGAAAGGGTCAGGTTCATTAGCCATGCTCTTAGTGGGAACCAGACGTCTTACATGGGCTGTGATCAGTAATAAATAGAAAACTGGCACCACCAGCTCTGACATCTAAGATTTAAGAGTTAGATGACAGAAAGCATTACATTCAATGAGATGTGGAAATCAAACCCAGAGGACAAATAATGATCAAACATGTTGTGAATGGGGGGGGGGTATGAAAGGTTTATGTCACTTTAGCTGCTTTGTGCAAAAGATGTTTGTCAGCCACCTCTGAGAGCACAGGTGTAAGAGTGTCCTTGAAGGCGCCGACAGAAAGAAGTTTTCAAAATAGGCCCTGTCCTTTTCAGAATGGTGGGTAGTCATGCATGTTCTACAATTTGTACTTTTTTATTCCAAAACAGATATTCTGTCAGGAAGAAGAGATGACTGTAAACAGATAAACAGTGTTTTCTAGGACGCATGAACTCCAGCTAGGGCCAGCGGCTCAATCTGTGACATGTGAGTACACTCCACCAACATTACGATCCACATCCTCCTCACACAGCACGGAAAATACAATGTGGTAGCTGCTGCTTTGTAGCTTAGCTCTGTTGACAGTGTGCTAACAGGTGATAATGTATGCAGCCTAGATCTGTTGATGAACAGGACAGATTAAATATTGATGAGATAATGAGATAATAAGCAACCATGCCAGCTGAATTATGTAATAAATGATAAATGATGCAGAGCATTCAGATGCTTCTGTCAACAAATGTGGTTACTATTAGTCATAACAAAAGTAAATCTGGTCATGTTAAACTATGAGATACGGTGTGTAAGTCTGTCAGTTTACTTGGCAGCATTCACCCTACTAATATTGAGATACTCATTGAATAAGAGTAAGACGTTAGTCTCACACCAAACTGCCACTTCAACACAGTAACCGATGCATAGTAGAAGCCAGAGTTAGACGTCATGTTACCACTCAAGCAAAGCTGATGCCATCCTGCTCTGCTGTTTATTTTTTCTGCCTGTTGACCCTCTGTTGGTGTTCAGTTGTTAACATTTGATTTTAATGCAAACACTGTAATTAACTGTTCAGTAAGCCATGATCGTGAACAAAACGTATCCCGGACTAGCCTTTGCTAGCCACTGTTAGCAATACCAGTTGATGACAACACTCTACACAGTATTAAAACCTGAACAGTACTAAATGTGTGACAGAACTGTTATACACAGTAAAATGAGCAGAGTGTTCTTGAATTCTTACGTCATGTTTTGTGGGGTTCCTCTGACTTTCTGATTTGGAAATCCAACTTCAGGGGGCGTCCAGTTGAAACCTCTTACTAGGACCTCTGAAATTCTGACTTTCGAGTACAAATGGAACACACCATTAGTTGTGGTCAGCTTCTTTATTTTTTTATCTTTCATGATCACTGATAAACTATGAAATGACTCACTTCTGCCACCCACTGCGATGCTTTAATGTCAGAACCTTTGCTGGGGATATGTATGATGTCTGTCAGCAGCCACATCCTGTAAACGATCATATGAGTGAAAGTGATGGTAGGTATGGTATGTTACTTTTATTGCTTGGAAATCTTACTTTTGTTTTTTAATGAGAAAGAATGAACTTTTTGTACTTTATAAACTTAGAGTTTTTCTTGAAAGTCTTAGAAGGTGTCACGGTTCAGTTAAAGGTGGCCCCAGTACAGGACAGAGACACTGCTCACATGATAGCTGAGTTCAGTCCTTTAATGACTGGGATAGGCAGAGAGAAAGAAAAGGGTGGTCAGGGTGACGGGTGCTGGTCTAGAGGGGGAAGCTGGTGAGGAGCTATTCCGGCGGTGGGAGAGGGGAGCAGGCGATGAAGCTTTGGCAGAGGCAGGGTGGCAGCTCCGTGGACACAGGCAAAGGAAAACTAGGCACAGAGGAAAAAACACAATCTTCAGAAAAACGGAACACAGGAAAACTCCAGAAATATACACTAGGGAAATATACTAGTAAGTCACTGGAGACAGCCGTAGTTGTTACCACTGAAACTGAACAGACAATCTGGCGAGGAATGGAGGAGCAACCAAGGCTTAGGTACAGAGACTGATGAGGATGATGAGAAGCAGGTGTGCCACCATGACCACGAGCTACGCACCCCACCTCTGCAAGAAGAGAAAACACACACACACACACACACACACACAGAGAGAGAACAGGAAAAACACAGGTGGCCACAGCCAGACTGTGACAAGAAGGCATTTCAAGATGGTGACGAGAGAAAGAAACACAGCCTCCTCATGGACTGAAATCTAAATGATTTTGTAATTAAACAACTAAGAAATAACAATGACCTGTGAACATTAACAGCATTAGTTCTGCAGTCCTCCTTTGATGATGATGCATAGCACTGTGAACCTACATCAGTCCTGAACTTCATTTGATCAGCGCCAGCATCAGACCACTCAACAGTTTGAGATGCTTCAGAATGTCATGAGCCAGACAAGAGGATCCGCTTCTGACATGTTGACATGTTTGACACAACTGTACAAAATAGATAAGAGAGAAGGTGGAGGAAGTGGGAGGAATGAACTGTGTCAAGGAAGATGGAGCACTGTCAGTTTGCAGAGTTTTCCTAGAGAAAAACATTGAAACCCTCTTTGTTTTTGCACTTCTTCTCTCTCTCTCTCTCTCTCTTCTCTCTATCTCTCTCTCTTCATTGTTCCTTTTTTCTCTTCTGCCCACCCAACAGTCTAGCAACTGATATTTAACATTTACTTTTCTGATTCTTATCTGTAACCTCATTCACCTGCTGTCCACCCACACACGCAGACACAGACACACAAACACAATAAAGGCAGCTCTCCATTGTCATGGCCAAGATAGTGAGAGTTATTCTAATAAATACACTGTTAAAACAGAGAGAAACTGCATTTACTTTGTTTTCATGTGGACATTGACTGGTTAAGCTAAATATTGCAAGATGACTCATCTTGACAATGAACAATGATGAATTTTTTAAAGTAAAGTTACAAAGTGTTTGAATACTTTGACACAAAATGAGGCAGTAAAATAAAATCATGTAGAGAATAATAAAACTAAATGAGTGAAATATAAAATGAAGCAAATAAAAACTGGTACAATAAGGATGAGTTTTAGCTGATGACTATTCCATTGTTTACAAATGTAGACTTTCAGTTATAATGCACCATTGAGAGCTGAAACAGAGCTGTTTTAAGTTACTGCTGATGCTAATCCAACACACCTTACTGCTGTTACTTCACATTAAAAACATTAAAAACATTAAACTGTGTCTCAAATGGGATACTTCAGTTAGCACGCTGACATGCAGTACACTGTGTACAGAGTGTGCTTACTGGCATAGTGCATGTATTTCAACAGGGTAGTATTGTCTCAAATGAAATACAGCCACTGTGCACTCACTGGAAATGACAATCAAAACATGACACCATTATTGCTGCCTGCAAAAATATCCGCCAGCCGCTTTGCTCACTACACTTAAAAATGAATTGTTGTACTCTCTTGTGCGTTCCCCATGTTTCATGCAACACCTCCTTCCCCTGGCGCCATTTTCACTAGTTTGAAAATATGTATACTGTTTTGATTCACCATCCTTGTACTTACAGTGCACTTGTGTTTATATACTAGTTAGTGTGAATGCATTCATGCACTCAAAATAGTTAGAGTTTGAGTATGGAGGTAGGTGAGTTGAGTGGTCACAGAAAACACAATGTGTTAGTTATCAAAGTTAGAACTAATGACAATTGTTCCATGGTGACCACTGTAAACTACCAAATCAACCAGAGCTGAAATCACAAGGATTACACCTCTAAGCTTTTGCTCTTGTACATATGGGCTTAACAGGTCAGAAATGAAACTGAGTGGAATTACATTTGATATTTTATGGTCAACAGAGTCTCACAGAATAAGCCTAGTATTACTCTATATTGTTCTTATCAGCAAAAAATCTCATGATCATAACAGTTATGTGTTAGTTGAACCACATTAAAAGCCAGATGTGAGCAGCACATGAGCACTATTGAAATTTTCAATCCAGTCAGTCCACATTGACTGTCCAGTGTCCATCTGTCTGACAGTAGCAGCGCCTGTGGAGTAAAAAGGACAGTGGCTAGACAAATCATCTTCATCACTTCTTTTTCAAGTAGCCTACATGAGAATTGTACAGAAAGAAAATGACCAGAAAGCTCACAGTGGCACCGGGAGCCAGGAGGTCATAACAGATACTATTGAAAAGTTCAGAACACAGAAACAAGATTTGTGTGATTTAACTGCTGTCTATGGAGATTACACTTCACTAAGCGTGCCAAGGGGAAAAAAATATATAGATTTGGTGTGTAAAACAGTGTTGGAGTCTCAGACTCCATGTTGATTGACATGTAGTCTGTCTCTACAGTACTTCTTCCTGTTTGTGGTTCTCAGTTTCAAACCCACTGGTTACTACTGAGGGTTTGAATCTTCACAAATGTCTCATAAACATACAGTTTCAGTTCAGAGCCTACAGCCATGCTAGCAGCACACTGAGGCTGTACTTAGACACAGTGGAGCTAAATGCTAACATCAGCATGATGACAATGTCAACATGCTGATACTTTAGGTATTGAGTTTATCATATTCACCATCTTGGAGCAGCATAGTGGTGCAGTGGTTTGTGCTGTCACCTCACAGCAAGATGGTTCGAACACCAGTTCACCCTGGGGCTTCTCTGTGTGGAGTTCTCCATGTGCCTGTGTGGGTTCTCTCCAGGTTGACCTCATGATGATGATAGATGAAAAGTCTTGAATTTCACGCAGTCCATCCGATAGCAATCAAGACTTCTCACTCTAAACCAACAATGTCAACTCTCCCACAAAAGGCTAAAGGTGTCAGTATGCCTCAAGCATCATCAGAGCTGGTAGAATGAAAACAGTATCTGAAACCACTTCCTCCAATCCATTTCTGACGTCTGAGCTGGGGGGTCTTTGTCAGCCGTTTTTTAAAATGTTCCAGATCCTGCAAGCACACACATTTTAAGCAGTTATGGACCAGGTGTAAAGAAGGAGGAAAGTAAGCAATGGTTTAACTTCTCCCTCTCTCTGTTCTCTCACATTCTTCTTTTATTCTATCCTGTGAAAATGAGTACAACACCATGACTGCCTTCAAGAAAAGACCCAGGAAAAGTAGCACAATGTTAAAATTTCACCTTTTCATAATATTTGTTAGCAATGAGAGAACTACTGAACATCCTTTAAACTGTATTCTCAAAGTGAGAGGAGACCATTGCAGGGATTATAAAACTGGGCTAGTGTGTCCTCCTTTAATAGTTTCAATTAAAACAAAAGCTTAACATTAAAACTTTGACAAAAAGAGTGAAAGCTCTTATTTAAAAAAAAAAAAAAACAGCATATTATTTATTAGGCTTGGGAGCTCCACCATCATGAACTGAGCTTTTAAAAGAGTTTCAGTCAGATGTCACTGGTTAGAATTGTTGCTCACAAGCACACAATGAGTATTTTAACTGCTGTGAAAGCTGTGGGGGACAGATTTAAAAGGGCCTGGATAACATCCTGCTGACTGTCTGACTCCTCTTCACCTCACTTTGTGCTGCCTACAGTGACGTTACATTTCTCTGTAGTCTCTGTCCATTGAATTTGTATGCAATCAGCCAAACAGAATGTTGTTTATGCATTCTGTTAGAAAACAGGGTTAACGGGCGTCATAAACCAGCCGACACACAGAGGCTGAAGTAGAAAGTCTTACTGTATTGTGAAGCTGCAAACTGTTGATGCTTTTGAGACTGTTGCACTGGTCCCACTGATTTTTTTTTTCTTTACCACAAAGTCTCTTGTGTCTGTTTATCTTTTACTGGTAGCTGCAGTAAACACACACACACACACCTCTTCTTTTTCTATTAGTTTTCACCAAAGGTTAATTATCAGTTTCCAGAATGATTTTAAAAAAATAAATAAATAAAGCAACAGTCTACAATGTATGTGTTATTAATTCTGTCAGCTACTTTTAGCCAAGCTAACGGCAGTGTCAGTCTGTAGGTCCACCACTTTGGTCTGGATTGAAAAATCATAACAGCTGTGAAATGTGGTGCAGACATTCATGGTTGCCTGAGGATGAATCCAAATGACTTAAGTGATCAACTCACAGTTCACATTTGTGATTATTAATGAAATATCTCAGCAAGTGTCCGATAAAATGCCTTGAAATATTGTGTATACCTTCATGACCCCATCAAGATGAATTAGAATTTTGGTGATCCCCTGTCTCCCTGGGGGAGGTTGTGGTGTCACGCGTCACATGCACATGAGTCAGCATGTATTTAATGAAATGGAGGAAAAATTAAAATACAAGTTAAATTTTAGTCAAGACCTAGACTGTTCCAGTCAAACTAACCCTAACACTAACCCTCATCATTCTCATCTGTGTCTCTCTCTGGGTCCTAAAATAAAACATTACCAAAACATTACAAAAATGGTATGACTGTGTGACAGCCCTTTCCCCTGCAGACACTTTGACTTGTCATAGTAGGAAAAGCACAGACGTAAATAACATTACAAATAATAGCAAGTGTCCAAGTCACGTCAAGTCATTAGAGTTTGACAGGGAGGCAAAGAAACCAACACACGAAATAAGTTGTTAATGCAATTTGATTTCCTTTGTATTAAATATATTATTACATGTGTTGAAAATATACAGAAAGTTGATGACAAATAGTTTGTCCTGGTTTGTGGTGAGGATTTTGCAACATTTTCTTTTTAGCCAAGACAAAATTTACCTGAGAGCAGCCCACATATAAAAGCCCCTCACATTAGCCTTTAATACTGAGACAATCAGTATTGTGTTGTTTTATGAGAGCACAGTGTGTGCTCAGATAGGATGAGTATCGGGGTGTGGTAATAAAGACAAGCAGACAGGATGTTGGGAGCAGGAAAGGGAAGTGGCCATCCTGATTCAAGGTGACTGAGGGAAAAAGCACATCCATATGCTTTGGACTGATAGGAGGATTTCAGACTTGCACAAACTAAATAGAGTCATTACACAACCACCTGCAAGCAAAAATTAAATAACCACAACAGTAATTATTGTCATCATCAACATCATTAAATGTAAATGTATCTAAAAACAAATGAGATGTGACTTGTCGCTGGATAAACACACCACCACAGCTGCACATTACAGCACAGGGTCGACTGATAATGATGTGAAGTTTTGTAAATTGGATATACTAAGTTTGCGAGTTCTCAGTCTGAATGTCTAACTTATGGCAATAAAAAAGAAATAATCATATTTCCCAAAATGTCAAAGCTTAGCTTTTCCTGTTCCTGGGTCACCTCAGGACGCCTGCATTCTTTAAAGTATTAGGGCCTTGATTTCTTTGGCAAAAAACAAATAAATATCCAATATATCTGACTCCAGCCATACATTGTTGACTGGCTCCTTTATTGTTTTGATGTCTTGTGTTGTTTGTCTTAATTTTAGCTTTTATATTACAAATCTTATAAATAGAATTAATAAAAGGACTCAGTCACCTTAAGGGCTGTATTTTCCTGCAGTCGTGGTGCGGCCAGTGAGGAATCTAACTGTGGTGGCACATTAATTTCCTCTGTCCTGTGTGTGGATGTCTAATTGTGTGGCATGATAGTGTTTGCAGGAATGTACTGCAGGGAGGTATCAGTACAAAATGGACGGTTCAGTCTAGTAATGATTCCAATGTGATCAAGACAGAGACTACATTCTACTTTAATTCTACTTATAGGATGGAGGAGTTACTACACTGGATACTACTGCAATACTATACTGACTTTACAGTATAACAGAAATCAGTGTATTTAACCATTTTGTACCAAAGTCCCTGCTGATTAAACTTCACAAGGAGAAAGTAAAATGTTTTTCCAAAGATATACTAGAAATTACAACCATACTGGACAGTTCTGCTCCTCACAGTTTACAGGTGGACAGTGAGGTGTGGAGGTTGAGGTGGTGGATGGGCCTATTATGCTATTTATAGCATTCCACTAAGTGAGTCCCATGTACTTGACTCATTATAATGAATTAACAATCATATTCTAAAGTGTTTTAGCTGCCAAACCCTAACCATGCCTCAACCATAGCTAATGTGTCATAACCACATTATTTTATAACCAGTAGCCTGCCAGATATTGTAAAAATCAAATATTTTTAAAGTGTCGGTACTGAACATAATAAAACATCTGTTAATGTAATTGCTGAATTGTCCACTTCAGCACTGCAGGTTGATTTTAGCCATGCTGGTGATGTGGCTCTCATAATGGAGATCACCGTGATATTTTGAGTATAAATTCACAGAGGATGAATCCTACTGACTCTGGGTGCCGTTCCTCATCAACATTAACATTTTTGGTTTTGAGTCAAATGCTTCAACAACTATTTGAAGAATTACCATGATATTTGGTGCAAACATTCATGTTCCCCACAGCATATAATAACTTTGAAGATCCCTTTACTTTTGTATCTTTTATTATTATTATTATTATTTATTATCTGCAAAACTGACATTTCCATAAGCTTAAACAGTACCTTGTGTTTGGTGCTTATTAGTAAATGTTAGTATGCTAACATACTAAGCTCATTATACTTGCTTAGACTGACTCTGGAGTTTTGAAGCCCCTAAAACAGAGTCGTTTGGAAATGCTGTGGGACCCATTTTATTTTGAAAACTCTGGAGTTGTATTTTAGTCTGGAAAGGCAGAAACTGAGACTTATGGAAAAATGATGACGCAGACACCCATGTTTCTTTCTTCACTGGGTCTTATCTGTGATGATGTATCCTTCCCTGATTCATCATGCTTATATTATGTTACCCATGTCAGCCTTGACTACCAGTGGTGAATGCAACATGGGTAACAAATTACAAGACCTCTCTGTCTTTGCTACTGGCTGTTGTGCAGCTAACCTCTGCATTTTATAATGAACAATTCATAACATTTTCTGCAACTAAGCAGAAAGTCAGTCAGGTTCCTGTATATCACATGCATGCCCAGTGTATTTGAATCAGGCCACTTTTATTTCTGACATGGAGCTAAATGCTTCATTTTAAAATCACTGTTTTAAAATGAAAACCTATTTGTGTGGGCGTAGCCTGACTTCACCCCTGCATGCAAAAATGCATCGCTCTCACTCATTTGAATAGAATCGAGACAGTGGGGGTACCAACAAAACAAAGCAGGTTTGTCTCCAAAAAGCTGAAACGGGCTCAGGTTTTGCTGCAGTGTGATGCAACATTGTTCCCAGTGGCAGATCGCATCCATGCATGCACACATCTGTGGTGGATTACTTTGCATTATGACCAAAGTATGTCCACTGTTAACATTAGCAAACGTTAGCATTTAGCTTAAAGTACAGCCTCACAGAGCCCCTGGCATAGCTGTGGATGGTCATGGTGGATTTATGTTATGTATGATGAATTTAACTGTGTCACCTAATATGAGCACAACTCAAAACTGGCTCATGTTTAGAAAGTGGTATGTGTGTGTATGTATGTGGGACAAAGCCTCTAGCCTCTCAAATCCAAAGTCTATACTGAGATTAGATGAAAGAAATTCACGAAGTGGTTGAACTGACTGGAGTGAGTGATGATGAATTGCTGGACTTCCCCAGATTAGTATGAGTTCAGGATGATCAGGGCTTTAACCTTTTCTAACCTTAGCAGCATGGGTGAGAGTGTTAACATGTCTGCTGGGCGTCTCTGTTAGGTGTTTAAAAAAAAAGATGTGGTGCACATTCTTGTCTCTAAATTGCTGTCTCTCTCCTGTCTGCCTGGTCACACAGTGGCCAAAGAATGGGAAGAATGGGGTAAAAGCAGGGAAGGAGTCAGTAGGAGGGCAAGGCAACTGGGGAGAGGGACAACTGGAGGGGGGAGAAAATGGTTAAAGCACTAGTGACAGAAAAAGGGAAGGAAAGGAGGGCTGGAAGGAAAAAGAAGGTAGGGGGTTAATAATGGGGTCTGAATAGGGGATTAACCCTCCGCCCCCTCCCTGCAGACCCACGAACACATACACACACATACACATACTGAATTGAGGCTGTACAGCTGAAAGACCCCATATGAGACAAACTCTTAACGACATACACAATCACAGTCCTGCATACATACAGTATTCTCATGCTTCCTCTAGTTCTCTTGAATTTCAGGGATCTATTCACTTTATATTACATGCCATAAATCTAATCTCCTGTGTCATGCTTGTCTGAGTGAGAGGATTTCCCAAAGATGGACAAGGAAGACAAATGGAGAGGATTCTCCTCAGTTCCACTGTGAAAATTCCTCATCAACTTGTGAATAATATCACTTGGCAGTCATGGAAATGGTGGCAGACAGCCCGATGTTTGGTGACAAGCATGATTGGATTTTCATTCTTCCTCTGTTTGTTTTCCTCAGTTTTTTTGTTTGAGAAATGTCCTATGGGTGCCCCGAAGTGCCAAAACCACATCTTTTGCGTCTCTTGGAAAAATTTACTGGAGGTAATTTGTCCTTGGCAGAGCTGAGTGCCCAAAGATTAATGGCTAAAGTCCAGATGTTGGACAGTCTTTCCAAATCCAAAAATACTAAATACCAGATAATGAAATTATTGGTCAAAATGTAAGCAACTGTAATGATAATAAAATGTAATGATGATGATCCTGATGATGCAATAAGACTGGGAACCATGCAGGACATGAATGCTTCTTTGAGGATATTTTATTTTTGTCAAGTTAGAACTGTGCAGGCGTCTCAAATCTATCGAAAATTATGGCAGTTTTTAAAATCAATTTGTCAGAACTACAGGTATTAATTAAAGTTACATTCATTCATTAAAGTTACATAATTAAAGTTATATTCCTACTCAGACAAAAAACTAAAGACAAATTAAATACACATCACTGTAATTAGTTCACACTGGAATGAAAAATATGATCACATGAAATCATTACACCTTAAAGTGAGAATGTAACTTTTTCCATAGGCTTGCTTCTGGAATAATCCAGGTATATTCACTGTGTGACTACGCTATATGTTGTACACAGTCCTCACTCCATGCCAGCTCAAACTAATATTAGGGTTCAGCAGTCTGAATTAGCCAAGTCAAGTTGGTATCTTCTGAGGTCTCTCTACATGGGACTGGCAAACCTATACCTGACTCTTCCAGACAAACATTTGATTTATCTGAGACTGCTGAAACCTTACAGTGCTGTGGATTCTGTCCACATGTCTCACAGCACAGTTCCCATACAAAAGTCAAAAACAAACAACTGATACAGTTTAGATGGATAATCACATATTCACACAACTTGGCTTCATGGCTTCAGGTTGAAGTCAGAAGCACACACTGGTTGTCTCGGGTATAAAAGGGCATAGTGTTCTATAACAATTAGCATAATTATTGTATAGGTGATGAGGATTGTAGCAAGTTTGTTGTTCTTTGAATAACACAGTGAGCACATATCACCATATTATACAACATATATTATACAATATGGACAATCTTTTGCCATCATTGTGCTTAATATCAAGTATGATGAACAGAAACTCAGCTTGGTTTAGCACATGGATTTGATTTTTAAAAATGCATCAGTTATGATTTATGCTCTAAATACTGACTCAGTATATTCTAAAAATATCAACATTGTAATGTACTTACAAAGCACTTCATTAGGAACAAAATAATAATAATGGGTAGTTCCTTCCTTTGCTCTCAAAACAGCTTTGGTTCTTAATGGATTCAACAGGATGTTGGAAACCTTCCTCTGTCATTCTGCTCCATGTTAACATGACTGCATCACATCATTTCTGCACATTGATGCTGCCAATCTCCTGTTCCAACACATCCCAAAGGTGTTAGTTTTATTTATATAGCACCAATTCACAACAGATGCTATCTCAGGGCACTTTTCATGTACAGCAGGTCTAGACTGTACTTATTTACAGAGACACAACAGATCCCACCATGAGCAGCACTAGGTGACAGTGGAGAGGAAAAACGTCCTTTTAAGAGGCAGAAACCTCGAGCAGAACCAGACTCAGAGTGGGCGGACATCTGCCTCAACTGGTTGGGTTGAGAGAAAGAGAGAGAGACTAATAATAATAATCATCATCATCATCATCATCATCATCATAATAGAGCTTGATGTGAACATTAACTGAAGCTCCTGACATGTACCTGCAGGATCTATGTATTAATAATCGGCAGATTGGATAATTGTAGGAATAAGGTGTTCCTAATAAAGTGCTCAGTGAGTATATGCTGTGTACAAAATGTAAAAAAAAAAAAAAAGTTTGAACCTCTGGTTAGCATCTGTGTTCCTCAGACTAAAATTAATGTTTGGATAGATTTTATTTAAGTAATAATAATATTAAAATGTAATGTTAAATGATTTAAAAGAATACATTTTAATTAAAGAGCTATTACAATATAATATAAATCACATATTTAATATCCCTGCAATTAATTCAGTTATTTTTGTTATTATGTCCCCCCAAGTAGTTGCAGTAATTTGTTTTCATTTGTTTACTCCGTTGTCTCTTGGACTTAAATTTTCTTACTAATCTTGAAGAGCTACAATGTTTTGCTCCCTGTTAACGCATGATCTTACTTTAAATGTAGAGTATAACAACATTAAATTTGCTAATTCAGTAAGATACATGTGAATCTTGTGAATTTTTAACTCATGTTGAACTTCAGACTACAATTGTGTTTGTAAAATCTCATAAATGGGTCTGAGGACAGTGCTTTGCTTTCTTCTTTTTCTGCTTTTGATTTGATTTGATATTTGATTGATATTATTATGATTTATATGATATATATATACATGTACGTGCCCTCCAAAGCTTTTGGCCCATCTCTAAAGCTATAATATGCACACACTGGAAATCATGGCAGTGCTGGCATGAGACTAAAAAGCAAACCAATCCACTTGTCCCCCTGCTCCGTTATGCTCCGCCCACCCCTCCACCTACATCCTGGTTGTGTTTGCTGTCTCAGCTAATGCAGGAATTGGGAGCTTGCTGACCTGTGAGTCAGACATGGCGACAGGAAGCTAATTTCTCTACACTGCTGTCAGGCTGAGTCTGGCTCACAGAGGCCTTCGACAGCAACTCTCCACAAGAAGATATGTTTAGCAGCATATCTCACTGACGGTTGAGGTTCGCTTGAAAACTAAAGAATCTGATGGGACTGAAGATTTGCTATGCCAATGTTTCAATAATGGCTAAAATGACTGAGAGGACAACTTATCCTAAATTTGATTTATTCCTTTAATTCTAAACTGAAATAAGATTTATTGACAAACTGGTATTTTTCAGTGGATACCAGCTACAATATGGCCGTACTAGTAACCACTCTGGAGTTTACAGCTCTACTTTATGAACAAAAAGAGTAGTGTGTGATCTGAGAGGAATTTAATGGTGGGGGGGAGGGTGCGTCCATCTGTGGAGTCAGAGGGGGGTCTCTAATCTCCTTCTCTGAACCCCCCACGCCACAGCAGAGATGGACAGAGGAAATACTGTAAAATGGGAAGAAGAGAGGGGGCTATTATACTCCAGCAGAGAGCCTTTTTTGATGACTCAGAGTTTTTTATGAGGGCTCAAGGATCAGGCTGGGTGTGTTTCTGGATCTTTGACTGGTGTGCCAAGAACTCTGACGCAAGTCCAGCATAACCAGGATATGTTATCGTTATCTGGCTTCTCGAAACCTAACAACCGCAGTCTCACTAAACAGTCATACGACGGTGGTTATCAACTCATCAACCCAGGATTTCCCAAGCATGTTCATGTGAAAGAGGTGGAGTTGTTCATTACAAGCAATGTTACCAGAACAATGAGTAAAGGAACTAATATGATATTAGCAGAAACACTGATACCCACAGCTTAATTAAATTCTAATGACGTCCAAAACCAATGTTTTTTTAAGATTATTTCTGGGGCTTTTTCACCTTTATTTATACAGGACAGTGCAGAGAGAGTCAGGGGAATGACACGCAGTAAAGGTCCAGCCAGACTGGAAGTCGATCCGGGGACCAGCTGCTCAGGGCACTACGGGCCATGTGGTACGCACCCCAACGATTTGGCTATATTTCTGAGTGGCAGTGATGGTGGACTTACTCCAAGTTATTCTGAATATGTGATGCAGACAAATAGTGACAGTGATATCAGACTGAGAGCAGAGAGGAGAGGAGAGAGTTAATGTCTGATGATTTTTATCTGACTGAAATATTCATATTCATTCATAATCGTGGGAAATATTCAACAGTGTTTGGATAAAAATGTATTTGTTCAGTTAAAATTAAGCTATAATAGTAAGTATGTGATTATTTAGAGTGATAAGCTCTCAGTTTTTGCAAAGACTAGAAAAGCAAAAGTGTTCCACTGATCTATAAAAATATATCTCGATCTTATTTGGCACTTTATTGTAGGTTTTGTCCATGTTGAGATTCTGTAGGAATGATGACTTTAGTTTTCCAGTGATCTGACATGTCTTCTAGTGAGGCAGGGTGTGGTTCACATCTTCATTTTACTTATGTCATAAAACAACTGAAATATTTATCTCTATGTTAATTTGAACTGTAAAAGGGCATTTGCAAGGCATTATCTGAGTGAATTTGAGTGTTTTTGCACTCCACGTTTCTTGAACACAAACAGCAAATATACACCCATCAGCCACAACATTAAAACCACTGATAGGTGAAATGAATAATATTAACCATCTCTTTACAATACAAAGTTCTGCTGGGAAATCTTGGGGTCTGACATTCATCTGGATGTTACTTGATAAATGCACCAATTAACATGTGTAGACCAGCACACCTCCCATGGCAAACACACTCCCAATGGCAGGGCCTCCCCCAGCATGACGGTGCTCCAACCACACCAGAAAAACTGCTCGAGGAACACAACAAAGAGCCCAAGGTGTTGACCTGGCCTCCAAAGATGGCCCCAGATCCAAATCTGATTGAACATCTGTGGGATACACCAGAACAAGCCAGATGTTGGCAGATGTTGGAGGGCCCACCCTGCAACCCACAGGACCAAAAGGATCTGCTGCCAATATCCCAGTGCCAGACACCACAGGACACCCTCAGAGGTCCCGTTTCCACGCCCTGACAGGTCAGAGCTGTTTTAAGCAGCACAAGGGGGACCGACGCAATATCATGCATGTGGTTTTAATGTTGTGTGTACAGTACCATCTGTACAGATGTTAGCTGTTGTTTGCTAGCAGTGTAAGCACCAGCCATGTGTGCAGTGTGCCTGCACTGTGTTTCTGAATGTCTGATCTCAGGTCTCACCAGAATGTCCACCTCTTAGTGTTACTTTCTTTTAGACCACTCTCCTCTTATCTCTGTACATTAATTAAATTGACTCATAAAGCCACAGAATATGTGTAATTTTTTTCCAACTTGTGTGG
Source organism: Lates calcarifer (assembly GCF_001640805.2). Taxonomy (NCBI): domain Eukaryota; kingdom Metazoa; phylum Chordata; class Actinopteri; family Centropomidae; genus Lates; species Lates calcarifer. The sequence continues at coordinate 23,599,052 of NC_066836.1, forward strand.
ACACATCCTTGCCTCAAGTCACATGCACACAGGAGAGAATTAGATTGTGTTTGATCTGAATACAACCTAAGTAGAAAATGGTCCAAATGTCAGCAAACTGAATGTCGCTTGAACAGTAAAATCCATCTGAAGTTTACTAATGTTGCCTAATATTAGACACAATAAACTACTCACTCAGCACCAAACCTGAGCGTAGCGAACTGAGCAAGGCTGCGTTTCAGTACTGGTCTGTATTTGAATAGAGAGGAATTAGTGGCTGAGAGGGCTGTAAGTCATCACCAGTGTCCTCTGTAGTTTTACAGTTATTCTAAAACCCTGCGGTGAACATACAGTATAATTACTGTAGGAGCATGTATTCACCCTTTGGTATCACAGCAGAGTCATTAAACCCTGGTCAGGTGCAAGGTCACAAAGCCAGGTCATGTCGAGCCAGTCAGACCAGCAGCTAACATGGGTTTATTCCAGCTCACTGCGCTGCAGATTCAAAGGGGTATTAACTGGATGGAACAATGTGTGACGTTTACCACCCTCAAGCCGGAGACCTCTGTGTACAAGAGGTGCCGGTCAATCTCTGGTTATTTCGGAGGCCATATGTTCACAGGGAAGGACAAAGGATGTATTGCTGATCAACAGTTGGCTAAAACGAGCATGTAATTTAATTTATAATGGGAGATGAAAGCTGTAAAAACATTTTTCCCCATCAAATCTCAAACTACTGTGCATTACCATTGAGAATAGCAGTTTAAAGGGTAAGGCATTAAATTAACCTGTTGTATCATTCAGCCATATGAGTGTAAACACCCATGTACTTAAACTGCTCTCTCTCAGGAGAAGCAGCGATGGGGGCTTGAAGCACCATACAGAGGAGTTTCTTTCTTCTTCCTCTCCCATGGCCTCAGGCAGCCCAGCTCCCCTGGACTCTGTGTGTGTGTGCGTGTGTGTGTGTGTGTTGGGAATCTCACAGGACATCATAGGGCTCCAAGATGCTCCACTCAGTGATTAGCTGTGCTCAGCAAGCTCTGCAGAGAGCTGCTCAGACACACTCACCCTTACACACACACACACACACACACACACACACTGTAATTTGTCAGGCTGACAGAGACAGGCAGACTGGCAGGCCCACTTGTCACTGGCTAAGCTGGTGAACTGACAAGTGTGTATGTGTGTGTATTTGGAGTGTGTATGACAGAGTGGATGCATTTTTTTGCATCTATATACTGTTTGTTTCTATGTACGTGTACATAATTCATTTCAGTGTGTGTATCTGAATGCATGGATAATGGCATATCTGCATACTGTGTGTGTGTGTGTGTGTGTGTGTGTGTGTGTGTGTGTGTGTGTGTGTGGACATGAGCAGCAGGGGTCTGGTGCTTGTTTAGAGCCTGGAGTTGACTAAGCCAAAGCCTGAGCAGGATCTCAGTGTGGTGACTGATGCTGACAGACAGACTGAGGACACGATGAAAGTCTCAGTATCACAGTCCAACATTTTCAACATAAATGAAATATCACAGGACCAGCACAAGCCTTTCTGGAGTCCTAAGTAGGATTTTATTTGAGTAGCCCCCCTCCCCCCATTCCACTTAAAAACATATCAGTAACATGCTTTCAGGGCTTGGTGAATCCTTCTCTTGTTGCAGCAGTCATCAAAAACCTTGCTGCTGTATTTTCTGTACTTTCAGCAGATGACTAACATCAAAGGACTTTAAACTGCCAGTGTTCAACATAAAATCAGTCTTTATGTTGACAGTCTTACTCTCTTTGCAAGGCCCTCATAAATCCCTACAAGAGGATATTAAACTTACCAACACAGTCTCAGCTATTCCATGAATTAGGCCAAATCACCAACTACACACAGCTCGTACACCACGTCATCCAGCTGAAGCTCTGGGTATTTAAAATACTACCACCAAGCTGTCAGACCTGTGCACTCTCAACTCGTGCTCATTATTCACAGTGACACAAGCTCACCTGAACTGTCATATACTTTTCTGATGCTCTGTGCTTGTCAAATGATATCACTGATTAACCTGCCTATTTCATTTCAGTGACTATTAGCTCTGGAGGAAACGTCCCTCTGGCTCTGGTGTCTTTGAAGAAGCATGGCTCTGAAGACGGCAGTGTCTGTTGGTGAGTCTGTCCATCACTTTGGCCCAGACTGAGACCATTCATGGACCCTAGAGAATGAATCTTAAAGACTTTGGTGGTCCTCCAAATTTTAGCTCCCACTGCAGGTCAAAGGTTTAAAGTATGAACTGAAACAGCTCAACATCTACCTGATGGATTGGCATGATATTGTGCACAGACCTTTGTAGTTTTCAGTGATGCTGGTGATTTCCTAGTGTTTCCACTAGGTAGGAATTTTTTATCCTGAATAAAACATCTTGACAGCAAACAGATAAACTGTAATGAAATGCAGGGACATTAACCATCAGGATGAACTGTAATGACACTGGTGAGACTTCATCCAGTGCAGCAGTCAGCAAGTAAGTTTGGCCTCAAGCCAATATTTTATAAGCCATTAGATGACATGCCAAAATGTAATCAAAAGCTAAGTCAAGATCATTTGTTTGACAAAAAATGCAACTGGAATTCTCTTTGTTACAGCTCTCGTGTGTGGCACTGTGGCCACGCATATCAGTTTGAATGTTTTACTGAACTGATGTTTGTTATCATACCACACATTGCAAATCTGCTGTGTCAGAGTTTGTCAAGCATAACAGAAACGTTTGAACTAAGTCAGACCTTTCAGAATAAAAGATCTCAATAGTCAAAATAAAGCATTGCAAAAATAAAAACTTTTATTTTGTAGATTCCGTGATTCTGAGGTAACTGTTGCTGCAATGACTGTATGTAAAGACGAAGGAGTTCAACTGCAGCAGCGCTGTGTCAGTCACTCTCAACATGGATAAAAAAATAATAAGCAGGTGAGGGCAGATTCTCTATATGAACACTAAAGCTATCCATAGGCCTGACAGTCTAATATTATATTATAATTTTTTTTTTTTTAATTTCTAAAAAGAAAAAAGAATCAGCCTCACAGAGCTGCTAGTACTTTAACCTACACATTATACCAGATGATTTACATCATGGTATATTGTGTAAAATTATCATCATTAATCTCAGTAATGACCAACTTAGCCTGAACAGTTTCTGTGCAAATTTCAATACTAGTAAATAATAATAATAGGAAACTATTTACATTTCAGTGTTTGGTGGATTTACTGACCTGAACAAGAGGCAAACACAAATTTTTTGAAATTTTGTTTGCTTGTCTGTTTGTTTTAATCACTCCACATTAGATACCATATACTTCTTCAAACCTACACACAAGTTTTGGAAAATGCTGACTTTATCATTAGTTACTACTATTACACTAAAACACACTAACATGTGAGACACCTTGGTTAGTTCAGCTTATACACAGAGGAACACAGAAACATATACAAACAAATACACCAAGGAATTCAAATAAAAATTAAAAATAAATAATGTTATTTACCATAATGAAAAATCTTTTTAAAAAAAAAATCAAAAAACATTCCCAACAAAAGAGAAAACCTATGAAGCATTTAAAAGTTTGAAATAAAAATGCAGTGTGGATGAAGGATTTTAAGATGTGGTTATTTACGAGCAGGTAAAACATATCGACCCCCTGGTGGCAACAGAGAAAATTCAGTTACAAGAACACGTCCAGAGGAAGCCAACATACTTGCTTTCCAGAGGATTTGTTGGTTGCAGAAAGAGTTCAGATCTCTTTGTTTCACTCTGATGACCTTAGAACAGATTTTCTGTTGAGACTGTTTCTTTCTTTCACTGAGAGGCTGTGAAACCAGCAGATAAAAGAAAATCTCAAAAGACTTTCAATAAAACGGCAGAGAATGACAGGCCTAGCAGAAATAGAATTTAGCTTGTAGAGAAGGTGTATCCTCTGTTGCACATAGATCACCACTACTGCACTTATGTTCCACCTTGTCCTTGTTCTTTTAGCTTTCCTTACTTCTCTAATAAAGTCTTTCTTTTCCTGGCTAGTGCCTGATCTTTTTGTTTACAACTTTTTTTTGTTCTTTAGTAACTCATAGTTTGTTATTAGGGAATACTGTAATGTTTTTACAGGGAATATTGGTGTCCAAACAGACGGATGTCAGGGAATAAACACTTTGTGCCAGTTCACTTAAGTCAGCATATGGGCTATGAAAGATCTGCAATCTGGAGGATGCTCTGAAATGAGGCATAGGCAGGGAACTAAAAACACAAGGCTCAGTGCACCAGGCAGTGAGCCACAGCACAAGTCATTAATAGAATTCATCTTAGTAGTTCCACAGATAACACACTGTTCATAAATACCATAATAAATTGTTTTGATTGGAAGTACAACAGTTGCACAACTAGTTAAACTTCTATCTGGTCACACACCTTTACCTGTCTGGTTGTTTATCTGTTTGCATTGATTGACCTTGTCTGTTTGATTGCCTGTCATATGTATGGCGAGGCCGCTGGGTTACACCTGTATTTATGATGTTTTGTTTTTCTCTTCCTCTTCAAAATGATTTGTTTTTGACAGCTACTGCACCTGAATGACTCTATGAAATGAAACCCTCCCAGTGATGAAATCAAGCTCCCAGAGGAAAGCACAAGTGAGTAAGTACAGCTGTTGAGTGAATAATGCCTGAGTAGTTGGGTTTGTACATATATTAAGAACTCTGAAGCAGTCCCTAAACATCAAACTCTAAATGATAAGGTGACACTGTGTGTGCACAAAAAGATGGAGGACTGTGATGCGACTACTGACTGTACACCAACAGCACAAGCTAATGTTTATGAAAAAAGATGGTAACAAGTATATGTGCGCAGTTTTAGAGTCCAAAGACTACTGATGAAGTGTCTGCAATTAACTGCAGGCCACCATTTGAATGTAGCAGGAAATCAGCATACAATTTGCATTTGACATTTTGTGAGCAGGACAAAAATAGCCTAAAAAGAAAAAAATCGCTGTTGGTCATTTGCTTGTAGAAAGCTCAAAATGATTGGCTCTTATTTTTTAGTCTGTCTTGAACAGCACGATGACAAGTCCCACAGAGCAGGTAACAATATTAAGAAGAATTTCATTGTTTGTGTTGGAAATGTCAATGCAGAGACTATGAATCCATTTCTGCTTGGTGTTAAGATATGGCCTGGATTTGGATATCTTACCTGGACATGGAAACCCATTTACGATGCATACAGCTGCACCTGCATGCATGCATACAGTACAGCACAACTGAGACTCTAAATGAATGCTAATGTTGCTCTGTTCCTACTGGATTAACATGACAGCCACTTTATACAGTGATCATATGTCAATGTGTCACACCCCCAAATGGCAAGAAATATCACTTTACTAATAGCTTCATCTCAATCTGCTTCTTCCTGCTATCTCAAGCTGCCTGGCAAAAAACGACCAGTGAAAACAAGCTCTTAAGAGTAGCACTGGGCTGTGATATGATTTTGCATTGTGCCACACTCAGTATTGTAGGATCACATGACACACTTATCTCCAGAAAAACTTTTTCCCATATGGAGTCTAAAGAGTTAAAGAGCAGCTTTAAAATGCTGAATAATGATCATCACAAACCCCACAACATGTTGTCAGTGTGATCAGAACTTTATACATTTCATTAGGTCCCAAGCACTAGCGTGCTAAGGTGCTATTGTAATCGTAGGAATTATTATTATTCCTGTGACACTAAAATCACATTTTGGAGGGCCTAAACATGCTCAAAAACTCACGAAACTTTGCACACGCATCAGAAATTTACATTTGATAGGGGTCTTGCTCATTGGCTGCCATAAAATGGCTCCATAGCATATTCAGGTATAGTCATAGCGCTAGCTGATGGGGGCAGTAAGGGACTTCTGACTCATTCCTTCTGTGTCTGGCGGTCACACAGTTGCAGAGTTGTGTCGTACGACCTGCGGGGTGCGAGGGCCCGTTCAGCGCTGCTTGCAGCTTTAACATCAACATTACCTTCTTAGTAAAACATAGCCTGGTTAGCAAAGATACTAAAACATAGCTTACAGATGCCTTTTGGATGTCACCACATGTGAGCCTCGCCTTACACATCATGTCAGTCCCTAAAGAGAATCCTGCATGCTTCTCTTGACCTGACACATAATATGTTTGTTATCTCCCAGCAATTTGCATATTGAGATCTAATCGCAACACAGACAGAATTAATATAACAACAATGTTTTTTTTAACAAGCAGAGTGTATTGGAAATGAAAAGACTAGAGTTCATTTCATTCTCTGGGCCTCAGTGAGGTGTTTGTAAAGTATTTCATCTCTTACCTCCTTTTTCACAATCCAACAATTATTGGTCCAACTACTCCTGTACTAGACTGCTCCTACAGAGGAGAACATGTTCTCCAACAGCCTTCCTGATTTAATGTATAAGACGAATAAATGACATAATGGGTATCGATAGAAACAAACAGTAGCACAATTCTCAGTTTCATTTTCAAGAAGAAGATTTACTGAAATTGTCATCATGCTGTGGAAAATGTCCACCCCCATGTTTATGTAGCTGCAGAAAGAGCCCGAATGAAAAGCTAATTTCCCTGCTTCCATCCCAGCATCTTTATTCAGTCAGAGCTCCAGTTTTTCACTTTGTCTTGGCAAGGCAAAGTAAACAGCACTGCCAGAGCCAGTCAACCAATATGGTGTAACTGATTTAAGGCGGATTAGAGATTCCTGTGCTAAGCCTGAGAGAATCCTCTCAAATATTCACAGACGGACTGAATTAGTGAAAGAAACAATAGCCATTTTCAATGCATCTTATGTAAAATGTTTGCATCCTGTGATACTTGCAACCATTGTAGGTGGCTAGCTTTAATTCTCATATGAACATGTGACATGATTATATTTTAAAGCCACTCAAAGCCTGACATTTCTTTATAGTGTTTTAACAAGAACTGTATTTTGAAATATACATCAGTCTTTCCAAAGAAGTAAAATCCCCACTGTTTTTCTCAAGCCTCAAGTTGTTTTTTAGGTTTGTGCCTAGTTTCACTTCTTCTGAGCTTTTTGCTCAGAAAAAGTCAAATTGCTCCTAGTTTACATCAATTTTTCTTGTCTTTTTTATTTACACACACAACAGATGCAAGTCATCTCTGAAAATAATATGCAGTAGCTTATAATATAGAGGGATGAGTGAAGCAGAAATATCCTGTCTTTGGACTACATCAATTATATCTTCAATCCGGGTATATCTTTCAGCTGTGAAGACAATGGATTCATGAACATAAGCTATGAAAAATCTGAGGAAACTGCTTTTTTAATATGATTATTTCAAACACGTACACACTGAAAATATCTTGACTATATCTCTCATAAACCATGGTGATAAGTGAAAGGATCCAAGCATTTCTTTGCTTTGTGTTATAGAATGAAATCACCCAAGGACACATTCACAAAACATGACCTCACTGTGTACTGTAAATCAGCATAAAGGACACTTTTCTTGATAAGATGGAGCAAGTTTATGCTTTCCATGTTCAGATGCAGAGAGAGTCCCTACGATGTAAATGCAGGTCCATAACCAAAGTGGGGGGCAGGGGCATTGAGATGCAAACCCCACACAATGTGCATTGTATGTACCCCCATAATGCATCCCTCTACCTCTCAAAATAAATTTTCATGTGAAAAGGAAAAAGATGGAACATTTACTACTACACATAAAAAGACATTCTGAATATTTAAGAAAGTTTTCACTGATCACTGTTGATCGATATGTCGTGCACCTCAGGTGCAGCTGGTCCTGAGGAGATTTCATACAGACACGCTGCCCTCTTACCACAGATATGGGAAGTAGAGCTGCTGATACTGTGTCTACACAGAAGGTGTGGCATGAGCAACACATTAGCCAAGCAGCAGCAGCTCTGGTGCTCCGTCAATACATTCTCACTCTTAACTTACAGAGGGATGCCTGGTCAGGACCCCTTGGTGTCACTTGCAGATGCAGCTTATTTTCTGCACGAATGAAGCACTGCAGTTATTAATGGCTGTGGAGTTACAGGGTTGAGGTGGATGGAGGGTGCTCAAAGCGCACGACCGTCATATGACATCACACCAGGATTTGTGGTTAGGTTTAGGCAATAGAAGTGCTTTGGTTAAGGTTGGGGAAAGATGCTGGTTTTCATTGCATTTACACATTCACAGCACTTGATTGATTTTAGGCAAAGATTGTGGTGTGGTTTAATACAGTGCACTCTCACACCAGCAGACAAGGGTTTGCAGTCTGCTTCATGTGCGCATCAATATTCAACACAGCAGAGAACATTGTAAATCTACTGGACCACCGTTGACATTGAAAGATGAAGGGTAAAGTGGTACCAGTGCATTAAAAAGTGTTGCAGAGGGGTCAGTTGGGTTAGTTGTATTTTAGTTTTTCTTTGAATGAAGGAGTTCGTAATTCCACAATTTACTACTGAAGCTGTAAATTGCAGGAAGGCAGGAAGGCATACAAACCAGATGTTTGTATTGTTTCAGTGACATTTACATACCTTTTTGTCTTTGACTTGTGTTTTTATCAAAGCCTTTAACTAAACATCTGGAAGGACACACATATAATTGGAATGTTTTACAGATCCCACCACAAAAATCAAATATTCTTGGCTATGATAATAATATGAAAATATAACGCGCTGAAGGCCCTTCTTTGAGAAAGGCTGAAAGCACTAAAACAACACAGGTCCAGAGTCAAAGCTGCTCATGAAGCAAAAGTAATGTCAGTGGTTGAGTTAAAGCACTTACTCACAGTGTAAGTGAGCCAACTGGCAAGCTTGGATGGCAGAGATAGAACTCTAATCAAAACACAGATAACACATGCAGTATGAACAGTTTGAGCCACAGTATTGTTTTTTCCTGTGATTTGTTAGTTGGTAATTTGTGCCAACAGCATCAAACGGCAAAGGGAGATTCTAAGTGTCAGACAGTTTTAGAGGAAGCATACCATCCATTTAGACTTTAATGAGTGTGCTGATCTACATTCAGATGCTCAGTACATACTCACAAATACAGGTAGGGGAATACATTTTCTGCTCTTAAAAGTCCATTTCTCACAGATGTACCATGAGAGCAGATGTGTGCCCTGCAAAGTCATTAACATAGAGCATAGTGTTCATATTATCTTGGTGAAATGGCTGTCTACACCTTCTCCAGGCGAACAGTGGGAGATAATAGTGTCAAGGGAAATTTTAATGTGACATATTTTTGAAAGTACCATTTGATCACCTGGGTTGCATAAATGTTCAAAGTTTGAAATGGCAGAGGTACAAACACTGGTATACCATTTTAGGAGCAAAAGATACAGTTCAACTTTACATGAACCTGAAAAGCTGAGAGGTCCTCTCACTAGTTTCTGGAGCCTTCAACCTCATCTCACACTGACTGCTCATTCTGCAAAAAGAAAACTGAAGCTGAAAGCAGACCATGAGATATGTTCTGCAGCTCTAAAAGCTAATAAGTGGACCTTTGACATCACATTTGTCAGATACATACTATACTATACATACATACAGTATACTGTTCCCAAAGATGAAGAAAGAAATTCCATGCTCAAATTCTGCAAAACTTTTTCCTACAAATATTTTTTTTATTCCCCCGGGAGTTAAATTACTAAATTGATACTTTCAAGGATCTTGCCAATCCATTTCCGGACAGAATTTTAAGTGATTATGTTTTTTTTTCTGTGTCTTTGTTTGATGTTTTATTTGCCAATTTTCTGTGCTATTGCTTACAACCCAACTGCTCTTTAGGATTCAATAAAGGTCTGACTGAACAACTGGTGAGAACTGAAAAAGAAATAAGAAAATCCTGCATGTAGTTCAGAAGCATGTGCCAACCTAAAATGTACCCAAATAAAAGCTATGTAAATTTTGTGAGGCAGGATAGTTCGTAAATTAAAGGGGTATTTTTGTGTGATTATCAGTTGTATCAGCGGGTGTCTGAATAATCCTTAATAAGAGCAGCTACATCACAGCAGTGAACAGACCCTCCAGAGGCTGTTACCTGAGAAAAGCTGAACACCCCAACAAAGATACCAAGAGAAATGAACCACAAAAATACAAATCTTGTCATCAGTGCAGGTGATGTAGGATCAGAATCAGACTACACAGATCATCTGAGGGCTGATGCTTGTTTAACTCCAGTGTGAAACATGGTGGCTCTTTTACACCAGGAGACGTCTTGTCACATCTCTCACCTATAGGCTATAATAATGTAGTTTATACAGGTCTGATTTCAAGTGGCCAGTTTTAGTTTGCTGCAATACAGGGCAGTTAACTTTAATGTTCATTTCTAGCACAAAAGGTCAGTGACACTTGCAGAGGTAGAATCTGTAAAGCTAATGCTATCTGACTCAAGGGGCTGATTAAGAGCAATTACTGGAACTGAAACCTCATATAAAACTGGACATAACGTTGTTTCAGATCAATGCAGCGTTCACTCTAAACAGGCCGCTGCAGGCTTCATGACGTCCAGCTACCTTCAAACCTGTATTATCACATTTTAGTCTGCACAAACACACTGCTTCCAGAAAGTACAATTTGAATAAAACAGTGTCTGAAAAAGCCAACAGGAACAGAATAGTTGTATGCAATAGCTATAACCTGCAGGTTTGTGTGGCAACTTTCTTAAGTATTAAAAGTACAGATATTCCTTTGGTCCATTGTAAACAAAAAAATAATGATTTGTGCAGATTTAAGTTTCAAAATACCAACAGTGAGCTGGAGGATATTTAGAGGTACTCTAATCAGGTAGTACAAAACCATGTGCTTCATCCAGAGCACTGTAAGTCTGTATCACTTTTAGGGTGACATTCTGCCTCCAAGAAAATTCTCCAGGCTAGAACAGCCACATTCAGCTGTGACACCTGCAGGCTGCAAGCTTATTAAAGCCCAATCAGAAACGCCACATTTCATGTGTTCTTGTTGCTGAAAAGTCTTCAGATAACCCAGTTCTCCTTTAAGAAAGCAGTCAGTTGTCCTTTGAAAAGAAAGTCTGATTGAAACGTGTCTGTTGGGTGGAGCTGGGATGAAGACTGAGCCTGTGACTGATTGTGCGTTCCTGTGCACGTGAGCTTGCGTGTGTCCCTTTAATCGCCGACAGCACTGTAATGACCAATCAGCGGCCATTTCAACTACTCAATTTGTTGATTTGGTGGGGGTGGGGGGGCCTGTGGAACGGCCGTTTGGTAGAGCGAAGTAGGGAGAGAGAGAGAGCGCGCGCGCCGTAGGGAGAGAGGGAGAGAGCGCGGCAGAGGCAGAGTGAGGACGGGAGAGAAGGGACAGACCGAGGGAGCAGCAGTCAGTCTCCGCTGGATTCACTGTTGGCAGTTCTTGTTGAAGCTCCATCCTCGGCACACAGCGGTAAGTGGCACTGGCTCTGATTTTACTGTCCCTACAGCGGTTTGGCACCACATGGCACAACTGTTCAGAGATGTCTTGACATTATTTTTTTAATGTTGTTACCACTGTGGTCGAAATCCTGGTCATTTAGAAGCTGTTCTTGTTGAAGATGCGTAATTCATTTAGTTTTTAACAGCCTGTCGCGGGCACGGTGGTGACAGAGCGCACGCGGACACTGAGTTTGGATATTTCAAAGTGAGGGAAAAAACTGGCACTAAGCTAGTTAGCAACTTTATTCCATATTTTTCTTTATTCATTCGCCGTTCATACCGTTTGTAGAAACAACCACCTTTATGAATTCCTCATTTATCCTTCATTCGTCAGTAAAAGGTGAAAGTTAGAATCTCGCGGGCCACACATTATCGTTCTTTTAACGTCGAGTTCAAAACGGTAACTTGCGTGGAAGTTATCATATTTGATAGGTCTATTTAATTACTTACCTCTGCTGTGTACACTTAGTCTTAAAAATACGCGTGGATAGGTCTGAATGCTGCCGTCGTCTGTGAACTCTCATTCAAACTGAGGGTTAAGAAAAGACCTGCGACACCTCAAATTCTCTAACCGCTGTAAAAACAACTTTACCTCTAGATTGTATGTTTTCTGTTGTAAGGTTTAGTGATCTTTCGTTAGACAAGTCATTCTGCCGAGAGAAAAAGATTAATTTAATTTTGAGTCCTGTTATCACAAATCTGCAAAAGTAAATGCAGGATGACTGAAGGAAATATTATGGCTTGATGAGAATAATATCTTAGATGTTATCAGTAAAAAAAAAAGCTTGAAACAGAAATGGTGTTAGATTTGTGTTTCACTCACTGCGGTTTTTTCAGCACAGAGAAAGTGAGGGGACTACAGAGAGACTGTAGCTGAATGGACTGATGTTGATCCGTTCCGACTGATTTTCTTGTCTTTTTCAACTCTCTCTCTCTCTCTCTCTCTCTCTCTCTCTCTCTCTCTTTCTTCACTGACTCCATCTCCACATTCCATGATTCCGTGATGGTAGTATCTAATTAAAAGAGGCTAAGTTTTTTTCTCAAGAGATTTTTTAAAATTATGTCCAGGTCTCCTCATCTCTTGCATCAGTCAGATAAAATCAAACCCATTTATTTAACCCACATCACATTCATCACAGACTAGAAATCCAACCATCGCTCCCCTGCTTTGTCTTGTCTCTGAATTATTATTCGCTAATGTCTTGGCTTTGTTGACTTGTTGTAGTTATTTGCTGGTAATGAGAATCTGTAGAATTGGGTTCCACCCAGCTGTTAAATATGTGTGTTCTCTCAGACTGGACAGCATGAACACTCATTGTAGCAGGTTTGGGGCAAACAGTAGCAAATCAGGCTGTTGAGTGTTGGATTTAACCTGCTTGGAGAGCCAGATGGGTGGGGTTAGCTACATTTGGGCAGCTGTGGCTGCTAGAAAAGTAGTGTAAATAATATTTCAAATCCTGTTCTCTGTGTTTAGGTTAAGACTAGTAAAACATCTGTAATTTTGGATTGTAATGAGTTGAAATCTGATTTGTCATTTGACCATGACCATTTGATAGCTTGATGGACAATTTTAATATATTTTTCATTTTATGTGTTTTGAATATACCCTAACATTTTACTTTGTGTATGCTGGAACAAAAATCTCCACTGAAAGAATGCTAATGAAATAGTTCAGGTGTGCTTGAGACAAAATCTCTTAAAGGAAGATGGAGCAGGTTTGATTGTTAATTTTACTGAAAGTGCTCATTCAGAGCAACAGGAATATATTTTATGACTTTTAACTAAATGGCAAAATTACCAAGATATTTACAAACTGATTCGGGGTGATTTCTATCAAACATAAGTTGCTCTTATTCATTCTGTAAAATAAGGATTTGTAGTGAAATTGAACTCTCAGTTAAAGTGTGGAAACCCTGAACAGACCACTCAAATTCATAGCCCTGGTTGTTAATGTTGGTTAATGTGGGTAATTCAGACCTCTTGTTGAGATCCATTGATTTATACTTTAAAGGAATTTGGGTTTTTCCAGCATACACAGAATTGTGAAGTGCCTTAGAAATGTACACTGCTCTGGTGTCCTTCATCCATATTACTGGACATGGCCTGAGTCAGTCCTCACATTAGACATTCCTCACTGACTCAAATGACCTCCACACAACCTAACGACCCATCACTCAAAGAGCCAGAGCCAAAAGTAGGCTGCTGGCTGGTTCGCACATAATGAGTTCACTGTTACTATTAGTCTGACTTAAGACTCAGAAATTAGGTATGCATCCAATCCACTGAGCAGTATTTTTTTCAAACTTGTGTGTTATTCCTGTAATCCTCCTTTAACCTTTACCAGGCAGCAGAGACCAGTGTGAATGTGTTTGGGTGAATACACTGTGAGACATCATATGGTAGTAAACTGGAATCAACTTATCTTTTCTCACTGGCTTAATATAAATATGTAAGATTGTTAATTTAAATTTTAGTAAATTTAGAATGTCTAGTTTCTATTTTCACACTACTATAGAACACAATATTATAACTGACTTGATGATGACTGAAGAACTGTAGAGTTCACTTAACTTATTAAATTAAGTTTCTAAAGAAATTATATTGACATTATATTAGACTTCCCAGCATGCATTGTTTCCTTTCCTGTATGAAGAACCCATTCATTATGGAAACTTACTATCTATCTTTAACATATTAATTTAAGTCATGGTTCTTTCCCTTCCTAGTAAAAAAAACAATGCTAACCAGGATGACGGTTAGGATTAATTCAGTCCCTACCCTGAATGTTTATAACAGAACAACTGACTCTGATGAAAACAAAACAGATTCAGTAGCTGAGCCATTTTTTCATTTCTTTTTAAAAATCAGAACTGTAAAAGGAAAGCAGATCTGCCTGTAGTGACTGTCTGTTGAGTTAACTTAATATCTGAAGTTTACTGAACTTGTTTTCTCATGTTTAATATTGGCATATCTCACGTCTTTCAACAGAAAATGCTGAATTCAGCAGAAGGCCAAATTCAGAATATTTAAATGGAAAATGCTGTTTAGATGACCCATATCAAATTCTGGGTTCATATCATATTCTGTATAATAGTGGAATATGAGTGTGCATGTAAAATATACTTAATTACACCTGGGAAACTTGCACAGAAAGTCTGTCCCACAGTACCTACATGTACCAGGATGTATTTATTGTGACCATAATGGGCAGCTCTCCAAAGTACAACAAGGCAACACTGTGTTTCATGCTGAATACAAATCCCAGGGTGGTCCTGACTCTAACCTAACTGTCCCTAATCTAAGTTTAATCATAATGTGTCATTGGTGGACCCTCCTGGAGGAATATGGGGACAAAAACATTGTAAACTCTCACAACTGAACTGTGGTGCACTTACCACAGGCTATCTGAATGTGGAAAAATTCAAAATCAGCTCCACCTAGCTACCGACTTTCACTGTGGCCTATGATTAACTCAAGGTCCACTTACTTGTACTTTCCAGTCCTTTCACCCACATCAACATTCCATCTAGAGGACTGTGAGAGGCAACATTTGTAGTGCTAAGAAATAAAAGGTCAAGATCAGGATGAAGGAGAGCAGTGATAAAAATAAAACAGCAAATGATAAAAGAGGAGGACAAAATAAAGGTAACACAAATATCAAATGAGTAAACAAAAATTATAGATTATATCATGGTGTAAGTGTCAGAATGAGCTTTATGGAAGAAGATTTCGACTCTGTTGTTGAAGTGGGCTGCTTCAAAGCCACAGAGCCATGATGGCAAAAGCCCAGTCACCTTTAGTCTTTAGCTTGGACACAGTCACAGTCAGGTCAGTCATGCAGTATGTAGACTGTTAAGCAGTCAAAAGTTCAGTGAGATAACCCAGAGCCAGGCCAGGGAAACATTTGCACATAATCACTACAAAAATCAGTGAAGCCATCAGTGAGGAGAGGGAGATATTTGGCCTCTGTCTTTGTTGTAGGTAAAAGTTTTGCTTTAGCACTCTCATCACACTGGAGGCATTCTCTTTTTGGTTAAGGCAAACAAATAGGCCACTGCAGCAGTTAAAGCAAGAAGAGATAAAAGCATGTAATCCTCTGTATCGCTGAAACTCAGGATGGATCTAAGTATAGCAGTGCTCCTGAGATGACCAGAAAAGCCTGAATGAACAAGTATTTTAGTGTGTCATTCCAAATTAAGGCTTGGATGAAGGCCTAATGTGTTTATTAAGCTGAGTGAGGGCAGCTTCAATTTGGCTGGAAACATGGATATTTTTCTTCATTTCTTTCGATGAGGGACAGTTTATTTAGTTGACTTGACAGGTCCAGCTGGGTCTCTGCAGTCACATTATTTCTCAAATGTCATGTAAACACTCAAACTTGGAATGAAAGATTAGAGAATCTTGGTTTACACAACTAGAGTTGTACTGGAGGACTCTCAGTTATTGGTAGGTACTTGTAGGAATCTATCCACATTCCAACAGGTTTTTATGTGTACACACTTAAGACAGGAAATAAAAAGTCAATTTCTACAGTTCACTAATATTGAACAGTTGAACTCTGTTTGTTGTTACTATTTAAATTACCTTGATGGACTAAAAAAACATTCAAAAAAGGAGAGAATAGGTGAAATATGTCCTGTCAGTCAAGTAAATGTATAATTAAGGTTTACATCTTCAGTCTAAATATGAGATGTGACCTAATATGTCTTGCATTAGCTGATTATAACTAGAGGCTTCCTTCCTTAAAGAGGATGCACTAAAGGTGTCATGTTTTAAGTGAAGCAACAGTATCAAAGCCTGAGGAGCAGTAATTCAGATAATATGACAGAAGATGTTAGTGGGTAACCAAAATATAACCAACCAAAATATGGCTGCAGTTCTAAAGAATTCTGTTTTGTGTATTTAACGTACACACCCCTTTTGATGGTGTTATACATAAGATTAAAACTAATTGACTGTTAACTGCAAAGTCAGACAAAGCTACTGTCAGAGCAACCAACAGAGAAATGCTGTTGGTGCAAGTGTTGTTATCAGATACAGTTATCAGTTATCAGATGAAATGGATAGTCTTATTAAAGCAATGAGTATTAAAAGCTCTGAGTACTTGATGTCATCTGACGTAGGAGCCACTCACACACATTTAATTATAGAAGCTCTGGATGCTAATGAAGCCCAGAAACTGCTCTGTGTGCTAATTTTTGTTGACGTCCGACAACTGCCCTGACAATGGTCTTTGTGCTCTGTATGCATGTGGATGTGGGTGTGTGTAGAAGGTGATAACACTGATTCAGTTCAGGTGCATTGTCAGGTACATTAAGTGGATTAAGTAGCAGAAGTGTGGCTGTAGCAAAGGTGCCTGTGTGTGTGTGTGTGTGTGTGTGTGTGTGTGTGTGTGGTGTGTGCGTGCGTGCATGCGTGTGTGTGTCCTTTTGATCATCATTTTTCCATGGAAAGCACATTCCAAATTTCCCAGACAATTTGCTGATTCAAACAGTTGCCAGGTGTTTTTCTAGCCTTTAGACCTCTATCACTACGAGTTTGTATAATTGCAAGAGAAACATAGACCGAAGGAATGTTCACATGGTTGTGAAATAAGACAACCATAACAGTTAGCTATCTCCTTGCTTTCCATAACTCCAGGCAACAGCAGTACCAAATTGGTGTGCATGTGAATAGCAGTAGCTTTTAACACACTGCAGAAAGCATTCACATCAAATGAACAGTTTTCCTCTGACAGGTGTTCAACCGCATCTGTCTGGAAGAGCGACGCTAAATTGTTGTTTGAAGACAACGTCAGCCTTCCTCTCGACTGGCTTGACAGTTCCTCCAATTACAGCTCTCTAGGCCCAGTGTGCTGTGTTTGCAAATACAGTAGATCGCTGTTCATCAAAGTGGGTCAGAAAGAATGAAAAGATGTGTCAGCATGTCGAAATTTGTTTTGCACCGTTTTGACTGAAATCGGATAAGAGGCTTGTTTTAATTCTGCTAGCAACTTGCAAGCTATCTAATTAGTGTCTGATATGTTACCTGAGGAACTTTGTCGAATGTAACAATGGACCAGAGAAAATTAGCAGTGAAGGGGGGTATACTGGCACATGACAAGAACACAGTATATGATCTCACTGCAGCAGTTTTGTCAAGGTAGAACACTGACACAAAACACCACACTACTGAAGTATACGAAGGCAGAACTGCCAGAATGTGTAATACATGGAATAGTAAAGATTGCCCACAGTCCATTTGTCCACAGCTGAACATTAAACAATTAAACAGTCAGAATCACCTTTCAAGCCTACACGTGATGTGGATTATGTTTATGTTATAAGACACTGTCAACAACCTCACATTTTAAATTCATACTGCAGCTGGTAAAGGAATAACAAGCACCACAGCCTTTTGGATAAATGCTGCATCAAAAGGTATCAAGGCAGAAACACAAAGAAAAAAGAAAAACTTCTATTGTTGTATATTATTGTATCATTATCCTTGTTCTACAGCTGGCATCATGCTGCCCTTCCTTTCCATTACCAATCTCTACTTCCATCACAATTAATTTTATAGTATGTAGAAACAAAGACCAGTCAATAAAGCTGGAGGAGTGAGAACACAGCACAGCACACCTGGGATAACTTCTGGACTGTATGACACCAAAAAAGATAGGCTTGATATTCATAGAAGCATATAACATGTAGGAGATGACTGAATGGGAAAAATGTACTGTAAAGCCTCTTGACCCGTATTTACTGACATTCTCCATCACCAGGCTGAAAAAAGCACAAACACACGCACACAAGGAAACTACATGTGACGATCTTGGTGTGAAGTGCGCCTCATCATCAGGCTTTGTCTGCTTTAATTGGAGGTTAAAGGAGAAGCAGCAGCAGACGAGACAAAACATAAATGTTTGCTAAAAGTAGTTTTAAACCGAATAGTTAATAAACTCCCTCACAAACCAACCCCAGCTGTTGCTGTGGAGAACAGTTGGATGGTATAAGAGTACAAAGACAGAGGTTAACATGTTCAATTCTAGTCCTTTCTTGATTATGGTTCTGTTTCATTGGATTGGATTGGACAGGACATGCTGCTGTAATAAAACAGTATAATAAAAGAAGCTGTATTTCAAAGAGAGCTTTTATTACTGTGCTTGAGATGAGCTGTCAGTTTTTTTTTACATGTTTTTTGGCCCAGTTTTTTCTTCAGTATACTCCTCTGTGTCTTCTTTAAATAGAAAATATTACATATTTTGCTGGCAATGGTAGAAATGGAACCATAAGTTCTATTTATATGTCAGTAATATGTTAATTACCCTTAAAACAGATATTGTTAATTATAGTAGTCACGTTTGAATCCCCGTTTGACTGGTGCTTTTGTGAGGCATTAGAGTCAGGCATTAATAACAAGGCTTTAATCCCTGAGGACTGTCAACGACCACAGAAAGCCAAATGCTCTACACTTTCTATGGCCTTGTACAAAATATATATGGTCCCTCTTTGTTAGATAATATGCTGTACAGTATACTCGCCTTCTAGCTACCCCCGACTTCCAAGGCAGTGAACTGCTCACTCATTGATCTTAAATCCATTTCCCTGCCCATTAGTTGTGTGCAGGGCTGTACCCAGTGTGCACTTGATTTACAAAAGCGCAAATCTGTCACTTTGATCATCACTTGAAATTAGTGAATGACAAGATCTGCCATGATACTTTATCTTGGTAGACAAAACAGAGACAGATAAAAACTGGCAAACGTTGGCAGTTGTGGGTCCCATAACTAGTATTTTATATATGCAATCAAAGACACATTAAAGCTTAAAAAGCACAACTGGGTTATTTACTGACGTATTTTATGTTGTAGAATAAAACATGAAAATGTCGTCTTGAGATTGTACTAAAACCACAGACCTTATTTCAGATATTCAGAGAAACCCATAAACTTCAGGACAAGGGAACTGGAAGTGCTAAAATGTAAGCTTTTTTGCGGGTTTTAGGACTCATTCCCGCAGCACTTTATTTGGTGTGTGTGAACGCTAACTACAGCCTCCACAATAACCAGAAAGCTGAAGAAGAACCCCTCAAAAACTCTGTCATGATGGCTGAATTTACTGTTGAGAGTTTGAAAGTGTTGAGTTGCTGGTAGCATGTGTCAGTGCTTAGTTTTGACAGTGAATAGAGACCAACACTTCCTCCATCTTTATCAGCTGGGTCTGAGCCTGACTGGTCTCCTGGGTGCTTAACATTGGTCATTTTTGGATGTGACACAGAAATGAGTGGCCTGGAAGCTGGAGCTGGCTGAATATTAATATTTGATTGTGATTTCTGGAACAAGTAGATTTCTCTCACTAGATTCCGAAACTGCTTGCAAATTGGATTCATTCCTTGTTGAAGAGTTTAAGAAAAGAAGAAACTATACTGATCTCTAGTGGGGCTTAATGCATAGAAAACACCTGGGATGGGACAGCTGCATATCCCTGCTGAAGTAGAGAAATTAAAATAGATGATTGGAAAATATATTAAGTCTTTGTCTCACCTGGAGGCTCTCTTTACACTGAGCCCTGTCTTGTCTGTATGTTTTTTACACTCTTATATATATCTTTGCTCCTCACACACTCATGTAAACACACACAGTAGTTTACAAGGGTAGCTATTTGCTCATTTGCATAGTAATGGCCTGCTACATTCCACAAGAGAGTGACAAAAGCATTGTCTCCGTGTATGTGTGTTCCTGCTGTTTCCCGACTCTGTGCCAGCCATAAAACAGGGGCTCTCATGATAAAATGTCCTTGTGAATGAAAGAACTGCAAACAGAGAATCGCTACAGACCCTTGTAAACACACTCGCACACAATGAGAAAACACAGGCCTTTAAAACATGCTTTTACACTGGCAGACCCATTACTTTTAGGCACAGAGTTGAGTTTTCCTGTTGCCACTTTAACAAGTAAATGTTAGTTCTCTATTTGCTTTCTTTGAAATTCTTTGTATACTTGTGTTGTCATTTTGTCCAACAGTGCAAAATCAGAAAGTGTGTCTTTCATGTGTCTTTCATGCAAGAAACAACAGGGGAAAGTAAGATACAAATAACAATAGGAGTTATATAAACATTATGTAAACATGACCAACAGATGTGGAGCATGTGAAGTTTAACTGGAATAAATTGTATGACTTGCAAGGACAAAATACTGTCCAGATAATAAATATTGTTTTTTTCAGTTTCTGAGCTTCAGTACATTCAATTTGAAAAAAAAAAAAAAAAACATATATATATATATATATATATATATATATATATATATATAATTAAAATGCAAAGTCTCAGCTTTAATTGGAATATCTTCTACCTGGGATAACTTAGCAGAGAGCTGGTTTGCTAAATTCCACTGTTGGATTCTCTCTCTAAAAAAAGTCAGGTTTGGAACACTATAAAATGGCAAACTGATGAACTGAGAAGCACAGGTTTTGTGGATGAGCAGAAGATCACTTTCATCGTGAGTAAAAACCTTTTTATAACTGCACAGCAAGTCAAAAATGCTCTCTAGGATGTAGGCGAACATGTTTCCTTGTCAACGAGAAAGAGAGGGCTCCATAACCAGAACCTCGGAGGAATCACCACAAGATGCAAACCCCCAGTAAGACTCAAACAGAAAGGCCAGGCTGCAAAAAGAACAACAAAAAGAAACTGATAGAGTTGTGTAACAAAGTTCTATGGACTGACAAAATAAAAATCAACTCAAAGAAGAGAAGAGAAGAAAAGGAACAGCTCATGACCCAAAGCCACCACCTCAGATCATCAGAATCAGAAAGTCTTTATTGTCATTGCATATTACAATGAAATTAGTTGAGACTCCTCATCTGTCAAACATGGTGGTATGAAAATACTACATACAGCTATAATACAGCCAAAGCAACCAGAGAGCTTTTCAGTGTGAAGACGTGGAATATCCTCAACTCATTACCTGATCTGATCCAATTGGGCTGCATTCCACTTGGGTCATGAGACCCTATGACAGGCAAGAGCTGAGAGGGCTGCAGTGAAGGCCTGGGAGAGCATCACCACAGAAGACAGAAAGACTTCAGCCTGTCATTGACTGCAAAGAACACAAATATTAGATATGATGATTGTGTTGGACTTCAGCTGTGTCTGTCCAGTTACTTAACATTATGAGACACAAGGGCTGTATCTCCCACACAGTTATTTCTATTTTGATATAAACCTGCCACTATAATGTAGTATCCATTATTTTATTTCAAAGTGAATGTGCTGGAGCACGGAGTCTAAAGAACGCAAAGTATGTAACTGTCCAAATACTTACAGACTTGTATTTGTTTTCACCTGTTACATAAACCCACATCATTCACGAGGGACAGATGAGGAGAAGAATTTGTGGCAAAATCGGAAAGAAAAGCTTTAGTGGTGGTGTTTATCATTCAGCAGAGCAGGGCTTTGTAAATCTCGATGATGCAGACAGTTTATATGATAGCCTCCTTTATTTTGGATTGTTCTGTTCACCATCAAGATCATTTGCAATATCAGTGGTGCAAATTCATGTCACAGTTGTCGCACATATCATTATTGTCATTGTATATGCTGGTCCTTACGAAAGAAGAAATTGTAGAACAGAAATTCCAAAGGTGTGTGTGTGGTCGTGAGAGCAGTGGCAAGTGTATTTTTACACTGTTAAATGCTTTGGTCAGTAAATTTGGAGTAACTTTTGGTCGCAAATCTGGAGCAGCAGCACTGTGCACATCTGATTGAGGTGACTTCATTGAAACATGATTTCAATCTGAAATTGTCTTGTTATCAGTGCCATTGTGACCAATGATCTTAAGGTTTCTTTTATCTACAGACAAGATCTTCATGTAAATCTCCAGTTACTGCCACTATATGAAGTAGATTTCACATGGTAATTCTGGTGATGGGGTGACCACTGCTCTGGGAACTCTTGAGTAAAATCTAGCTACAACAATTGATAATTCCTTCTGGTGCCAGTTATTAGGTCACTTAAAAAGCAAAAATACTGCTACTTCCACCTTCTCACTGCTTGTCTCTGTTGTTTTATCATGTGGTAAACTGAATATTTTTGGTGTTCAGGTAAAACGAGCAACCTGAAGATGCACTCAGGACAATAGAAATCTTTGAGGACATCTAGGTCATGTCTTCCACAAAAAAATTTTTGTTATTGATTAAAGGAAACAAACGAGAGAGAGATTAATCAATAATAAAAAAAATAATCATTAGTTGCAGCCCTAGTGAGATCTGAAAGTGTCTGCTCCTCCCCTGCAGAGGAATACACTGTGACGTCACCTTACAGGATTTCAGGTCAATGATTTTCCAAACTGTTCCCTGCTGTGTTTTGGGTCTGCTGGTGTGTGATAAAAGCTGCTCATGATGTGTCAGGTCTCTCATCTTCGTCAGTCCTGCTGACCCCCCCCCTCCCCAAGCTCTCTCTGTGGTTACATAACACTGTAAATCCTAAAGTACCATCTGGTACCAACAACACTATCCATCACTAATTGTTGTTGATGCACATGGCAGCAGTCATCAGAGCTCTCACAAACACACACACACACACACACACACACACACACATGCACACTGTGAAATATATCCTTTTGATGATGTTGCTGCTTATATGTCAAACAATACAGACTGAGACATAATGATTAGACTTTATTCTCTGCAAAGGTGTAGAATGTGGACTTGGTCTTGGATGGATAGCAAAACCATCACACACACACACACACACACACACACACATTTCAACATCTATTATCTCTCCTTTGTTACGATTAAAGCAGCTCAGGTTGCATGGGGGATTAGGCTGGTTGGGACTTTGTAATTGCTGGGAATGGGTCACCCAGTGAGTGCGTTAGTGTGTATGTGTGTGTGCTCAGGTCAAGCATAGGGGGCAGGGATTACATGACCCACCATGTGCATGTCCTGTTGTGTGCTTTGTCAGTTTCTGTGAACCATTTCACTCAACTAAAAGCTGACTTTAGATCAAATGTTTGTGTCCCATTCACATCAAAGCCTGGATGTTGTTTAGTTTGCATGCAATTAAGATCTTAATATCCATTCTCTCTGTATTGTCCAAAGTACTACACTAAATACCACATATCTGGGTCATTTAATGGACACACACACACGGTTGAGAGCTTTTGCATATACAGCCCCACCCCCACACACCCATTACATGTTTGCACCAGAGGGGGACAGGCAGGAAATGGAGGGTCTGCAGATTTTTAAGAAACTGTACGCTTTGGGTAGAGACACTGATTGCAAACAGTTCTAAATAAAACCACATTCAAACACATTTTACAATCCCAGTAGCTGCCTTGAAAGGAGGTATAAGTGCCAGTTGACTGATTCCAGCTACTAACCTTGCTGTCACATTGTGAGCAACCCCATCAACACGTTCATTGATTTCCTAAAACACAGACTGACCTCAAAACCTGGGCTGAACTCGTCATGGTGATGTGGTTTTGTTGAACAGTGGTTTTGTCTAGCATGAGCTAAATGAATGTGTATCAAAACCATTGAAAGCTTCCATGTTTGTAAAATTTTTAGATTCAAATGAATCATCCCACAGATAATACATTGCAATACAGTTGATTTACAGCTTTGACATATCAGCTTTGATGTAGCTGCATTTGATTTTTTTTCCACTTGGGTTGTGGGCAGCTTTTTGACAGGCACATTGAGATACGAGGAAGAGGCAGACTTTGGTGACCTTTCAACATGTTGCTGATTTTTTTCTGACAGCATTTGAGCATTTGACATATTACCATGTTATCAAGTTGTTAGGCACTGTGTTAGCATTATATTGCCTATTTACAGTGGCTTCATACAGTATTCAAACCCCATGTTTTATTCTGTTGTAGATTTCACTAGCTTGTAATGACAAACTGCATTTTTAGATTTTTTGCAAAGATCCCTCATTTCCAAATGTATTCAGACCCTTTGCTGTCACACAAACTGTGGTCAGATGGTTCCTGTTTGCTTTAATTATTAGTATATTAGTGTATAGTAAGTGTTCAGAACTTGATTGGTGTCCACCTGTGGCAGACTGAAATGACTGGACATAGTTTACAAAGGCACACTTGTGTATGTAAGATCCTACAATTCACACTGTATGTCAGCACAAAAACCAAGACATAAAACCAAAGGCCCTCTCTGTAGACCGATAACATTGTAGTGAGTTAGATGAGAATAAGAGCTTCTAAAGCTTTGAGTGTTCCCAGGAGCACAGTGGCCTCAATAATTGTGGAATGAAAGAGATTTGTTTGTAAGGTGTGACAGCATTTGAATGGATGGACAGTTCATGCCTGCAAGGACAAATAATTATTTTACCACTAGAAAAGTGTTGAGGCTTAAGGATGAAACACTCCACTCAGACAAAGTAAATGTACCAGAATTAAGTCCATGTACCAATAGTCAATAATCATACTGTGAAAGAGCAGTCGTTCTCTGTGCTAGAAAAATCTGCTGTGTTTATTTTCCCAACCAGTGTCTTCAGTAGTCCAGGATGCCATGCAGTCACAATTTGTGTCTCTACATTTAGTTTTAAAAGTCTTCTTCGGGCTTTTCTCAGCTGACAGACAGTGTTGTGCATTCATATGTTGTGGGAGATTTGTTAACACTAATATTCTTGCTTGTAGTTCGGTATCCATCACTTCTGGCAATATAGCTTAGTACAAGAGCAGGAATATAGTGTTGTAAAATACTGTAAAATACAATTTTCTGATTTTATAAGTTGTTTATAACAATCACATCTGAAAAATGTTAGGAGCATGCATTTAGTAAAATGACAATTATCATAGAGCAATTTCCCTGTGATATTATTCTTAAGTAAAATGAAAGACATTCTCTAGCCAGAATCATCATCATTTTTAACAGAGACAGAGGAGGACAGTATTCCAATTAGTTGCAGTATTTCTGCTTGTACAAAATAAACCCAGTTATTCAAATAAATATTATAAATCAGTGACACTGGTCAAAGCAGAACCATATCATAAAAAGTCAATGATTATAAATTACCAGTATGCCATTTATTTGAACTGTCTTTGACTATCTGTGTGCACTGATGCTTTAATGCCATAATGGTCCGGTTGAACATTCAATATTAAAAACAATGAGGCAGTTGTCTCTTTCTCTCTGTTCTCAGCAGCAGCAAATAGATGAAACCAGTTTTTAATGTTCTGCCTTGTAACTTTATAAGTGAAAGTTTTAATGTAATTTCCCACACATATAAAACACTATTTCTTCTAGATAATTGAAGCAGCAGTGGTCATTTCAGAGCTTCTAATAGTGATACATCAAACCTTTATTAGTACTGCAGACTTAAGCAGAAATTACCTTCAGGTGAAAAGAAACAGTGACACAAATGGGACTTCTATGCCTTCTTGATATTACTTTTAAGTGGGCGATTGTGTTTTCTTTCACACTAAAAAACATACTCTGATGTACCAAAATGAAATAATAATGCAGTCAGTCTATGGTTTACACACAACTCCATATTTCCAAAGAATTATAATTAAAAGGTTACAAGGTAGAGAAAGAAAAAGCTGCTCTTCCCTATCTGAAGTAGTATTTGTAAATATGGACATGCTTTCTATGGGTAAATGGTGTTTTTGCATAGATAGATTGATTACATAAATAGTTGTCCTATAGTAATACTCTTTAAAGGTTATTGTTATTTCAAACAACATTTGGAATTTGATACCGATCAATCACTGATCACCAGTATTATTGTGCAGGTATTATTTGAGGATTTAAGGAGCACTTTTTGGACATGTACTGTATAAAGAACATTCAGAGTATGTGTCTCATGCCCAAACAAATAGCCAACACTTCTGGACAGGAGGAGAAACACAGGAGTTTGATATTAACGGGTTTGTGCTATTATCATATAGTAAAATTTTAGGTAAGAAAAGTATCTTAAATCGAGTATCTTCACAGGTTTACTGCTTATGTCTGACTCAGCGAAAAAACACTGTGGCACCACTAACATTTCACACTAAAAAATACCATAACTCTGGATAATACCCATTTGGGTAGTCTAACAGAGACTGCTGAAGCTTCATATTAATGTGATCTGACCTTTGGTTAAGGTTAAGTTCAACATAAGCAGTTGAAAGTGTTTGCCTTCGCATGCAAATTTCCATGGCCCAATTGCTACATTTCCTGCTCTACCTCTTTGGCAAAACAGCGTGAGGGAGACATATTCCAGGCTGGAAATGGTATTTCTGTCAGCTCTGTGGACCCATTATATTATTTTTATTTGAAACTTCTTTGTTCTCTCACAAAACATCACGGGACCATGCTACTCAAACTAATGTGGACTCATGAGAGTTGCAGGTCTTTGCTTTAGGACTTTTGCACTGCCCTCTATGGTGTTTTTTTTTAACAAAAGAACTGATGTGTTGATTTTAGATTTTTTGTTGTATTTTGAAGCATCAGAGAGCTGGGTGATGACAAAAAGAGTCTTGATCACAGCAGGAGTGTTAACAACAGAGTGAGGATGCTATGTGATGGCCTGTGGACCACGCATTGTCTACACACTAGCTGCCCTTCATACACAAAGATCACTGCCCCTGTGTGTGTGTGTCTGTGTGTATATTGATGTGCTGATATTATTGATCTCTGCTTTGTAACAAAGGGACTGTAAAGCCTGTCTAGGTTTGGGATTAACTGACTACCCGGACACAGTGAATGCTGAATAGCTAGTGTATCAGGTGCAGTCCAAGGAAAACAGTGGATGGGCATTGCATACGTCATTAATTTTCATTCATCTGAATCAGTATTACAGATTCCTTAAAATTAACCAGTCAAGTATGTGTAATGTCTGACATGCTGTTGCTTGGTCCTTTAATTTTGTAGTAGTAGTAGTGTGCACTGCTCTACTGTAGTTGTTTGACTGTATGTCCATGTAAGAAAACCAACTATTACCAATCAATATGTCCATGAATGAATCAGTAAATGGCATGTAGCATCTCCCTTTCACCTTGCCTGGCCAGGAGTGGCTCACCTGTAATATGGTTTTAATAAGATGTAATGTGTCCATTGGCAGCTGTATTTTAGGTCACTGGTTAACATGCATGGATAAATGTCAACAGCTGATGGCATTTCAACATTTGATTTTGCTATCTAAACCAACAACCAAAATAACTGGATAGTTTTCTGGGAAGTGACCATTTAAACAATGACTGGACCATCACATTATTTTGAACCGCTCTTAGTCTGGCCCCTCCCCCAGGACCAGTTTGCCTTGATAGTTTGCCGCTACCAGGACCTATTGCTCAGGACAACATATCTCCGAGGTTCACAGGGGCACTCAAACCCCCCCACCAAAATTGCTCTTAGTCTGGCCCCTCCCCAGGACCAGTTTGCCTTGGGAGATCCTACCAGGGACTATTGCCCCGGACAACATAGCTCCCAGGTTCATGGGAGCCCCCCCCCAAAAGTGTTCCAACAATGCGGATTTTGTCCTAGCCGCGGAACAGTGGACCAGCTTTTCACTCTTGCAGGATTGCTGTGGGAGTCATGGGAATTTGACCAGCCGGTCTACATGTGTTTTGTAGACTTGGAAAAGGCCTATCATCCACTGAGGGATCCTGTGGGGGCTACTGCAGGAGTTGTACTGATGCGAGCCATCCGGTCCTTGTACAACCAAAGTGAGAGCTGTGTACACACTCTCGGCACAAAGTCAAACACGTTCCCGGTGGGTGTTGGACTGCGTCAGGGCTGTCCCTTGTCTCTGGTCATGTTTGTGGTATTCATGGACAGGATCTCAGGGCGCAGCTGAGATGAGGAGTGTGTCTGGTTTGGGAACCTCAGAATAGCATCTCTGCTTTTTGCAAACGATGTGATCTTGTTTGCCTCATCAGACCATGACCTTTAGCATGCGCTGGGGCAGTTTGCAGCTGAGTGTGAAGCAGTGGGAATGAGGGTCAGCACCTCCAAGTCTGAGGCCATGGTTCTTAGCTGGAAAACAGTGGATTGTTCCCTCCAGGTGGGGGGAGAGTTGTTGCCTCAAGCGAAGGAGTTTAAGTATCTCAGGGTCTTGTTCATGAGTGACAGAAGGATGGAGCGTGAGATTGACAGGTGTCAACAGT
Source organism: Lates calcarifer (assembly GCF_001640805.2). NCBI lineage: Eukaryota > Metazoa > Chordata > Actinopteri > Centropomidae > Lates > Lates calcarifer. The sequence continues at coordinate 23,627,596 of NC_066836.1, forward strand.
AATGCGGTCACTGTACTGGACCATGGGAGCTGAGTCGAAAGGCAAAGCTTTCAATTTACCAGTCGATGTACGTTCCGATAGATAGAAGCCTGGACATCCGGATTGAGCTCGGAGTAGAGCCCCTGCTCCTTCATGTCAAAAGGAGCCAGTTGAGGTGGTCCGGGCATCTGGTTAGGATGCTTCCTGGGAGACTCCCTTTGGAGATCTTCTGCCTAACTGGGAGGAGACCCCAGCATAGACCCAGGACACATTGGAGAGACTATATATCTATTCTGGCCTGAGAATGCCTTGGGATCCCCCCAGGAAGAGCTTGAAAACGTTGCCAGGTAGAGAGACACTTGGAATGCCCTGCTTAGCGTGTTGCCACCGCAACCCAATTCCGGAATAAGTGGGAGGAACTGAACTATTTCAGAAAAAAATGAACTCTGAAGGACTTTCTTTGAAAAATATTCTATATGTTTGTGTCGAAACAATTTGGAAAACATTTTAGGTTTTGTAATCATGATCAAGAACTGAAAGTTTACTGACAAAACTAAAACTAAACTCAGTGTGTCAGGGGCAGCACAGCACACACACTTCAGAGATTCTCAAAGACAAGTCTTTCAGGCTGACCTTTAGTGTCTACTCATATAGCAAGGTAAACTTTGTATGAGAGTACAAAAACATTATCCCTAACTAACTGTAAATGTATCAAAAAATCTTCCTCCCACTAACTAAATGAATGGTCAAAAGATGATATGCAAAGTGCTGCCTCTGTCTTAAAATAACAGCTACACTTTGTGTGTTTTAAGTCCAATGCAGAGCACGGAGCACTTAATCTGTAACTCCAGGATTCAGCTGTGGTCCAGAGTGAAAATGGACAACTATTGCATGGACTGCCATGACATTTAGCTGACAACCCCAGAATTAAGTCTGGGGTTGTCTCCACTAGGGTTGGGTGATATGATGATATGTACTGTGAAGTAATCAGCATTTGTCAACATCAGAGATTTTGTTATAGTGCCTCAATTGAATTCCCAAAGAATTGACCATGATAGAAGATAGTAGATCAATATTGCATACATAAAATTACATACTAGGATAGAAATTCAATAAATATTTCTAGTCGTAGCAATGGTAGTAGTAATAGAGGATGCAGGAAGCGAAAGCAGGAAGATGGCTTCTATGCCATTGTGCTGTATTTTAAAATGACAGTTTTCTGGGTTTCTCATAATCATAACCCAGTTGTGATGTTTACATACACCAAGCCAAAAATTGGGTTACTGAATGGCTGGGTTCCCTCACTGTGAATATCTAATAAGATGACAGACTGACTGGCTGGTAAGTGGATTAGGAAGACATACATACATTGACTGATATTGGCTAACTGACCACCTGACTGTCTGGTCTATATTAAGAGAATGATTCATGGCGATGTCATGTGGATAACAAAAAAGAAAAAGTTGAAAAAGTTCACTCTTTAAAAACTTGTAGTCAAGAGTCGAAAGTCAAGGTGCAGCTCCTGCACCTCGTTTATGGTTTATTCATAATGAGACTTCACACCCTCAACTACCAGGGACTGGACTCTCTGACGGGTCTGAGTGTGTATTTGTCAGAATGTGTGTGTTTGTGTGGTGTGTGTGTGTGTGTGTGTGTGAAGCAGAGACAGTGAGAGTGTCTGAGTTAAAACTGGACAGGCGGTGTGGATGCTGTTGGCTGCCTTCAGATGGCTGGTCTATTCTGATGGAAAGGGGTGGCTGGGTTTGTACTTGTCTCACACACACACACACACACACACACACACACAAGCTGCTTGGTGGCTGACATTCTCCTTTTTTCACCTCTAATTGGTCCTCTGGGAGTTGTCAGAGGTCTCAGTGGCTGTCTGCAAGGTGGCAACACATACACAAACACACACACATGTACAGGCACACACACACACTAACACAGCAATGCATCAGGAGAGGTAGGAGATGGAGGCGACAGAGGCGGAGAGGCGCTGTGATTGTCACCTGAAGGTCATGAACATTTATCACTGTTTGTGAAGACAAAGGAGGGGAGATTAGAGAGGAAATATCACGTTGGCCTCCGTTGCTGTTCTAAACTGGGTAAGACTGCTGTATGAATCCTAACTGCCTTTAATAACAGTCTCACCATGTTTTTGGGCATGTCATCTCATATCAACTCATATAAGCCTATAAATTGAAAAGGCCATGGAATTCTAGCAGTATTGTGCTGGCTACAAGTTGTGGAGCCTTGCATGTGATTTGTGGAGCTCTCTAGTAGCTTTAATTCAATCATCTCTTTTCTAGTTGTAAAGATTGAGTCTCAGCATATTTGAATATATTGTGGAGTTTATTTTTGTGTTGCACTTGATGCACACAGATGTCATTTAAAGTAGGTTGTAGAATTATGATTGACAGGTCTGTTTTACACGTTCTATGAATGCTTCCTACAACAGCTTAGACAGGTGTGTGACTTGCTTCATTGCCTTTGCTGGAAAAATATGGCTGTTGTTCTGGAATGCTAAAATTTCTCCATAAACTGCTCATGCATACGTTGCTGTTGTGCAGTATTGAGCAGCAGCAGGTAGTCTTACTCCTTAGCTATACAACAAACTCAGTCTCTGAATATATTTAGGTATAACCAAGGACATGCAAACATGTGACCTATTAGCATCAACCAGATGTGTCCAGCCTTTGTTTTCCTCTAGACTTCAATTTTAAGTATGAATATTTTGCAACACTTGTTTGCTTAGTATTTAAAATAAAAACAATTTCTGGCAGAGACCATTAGAAGTCATGGCAGTACAGCAGGTTTCCAAATAAGATCTATCCCATATAAGAATATCGTTATATGCTGATGATGTTTTGCTGTTTATCACCAACCCTGAAGAATCCATATCAGCTGCAGTGTCAGTTATTAAAACCTTTGTGTCCTGCCCTGGATATAAAATTAACTTTCATTAATCAATGGCTTTGCCACTTGGACATGGTAAGAATATACCAAATCTGCCTGACTTTCCATTTTCCTACTTCAGGATTCTTGTACTTGAGCATTACCATAACCTGAAATGTTAGGAAATTATTGAAATAAAATTTCACACAGCATATTAAGGCATTAAGAGCAATCTTATCAGATGGATTTGCTGAATTCATGAAGGGTAGAATACATTTAATAAAAAATAAATGTGTTATCCCAGTCCTGTATCCTATGCAGATCTTGTCATATCCCTAAGGAGATAGCAGAGACTAAGAACTACAAAGTTCATTTGATCAGATTAAGAATGAAAACCTTATAGTTACCAAAACGCAGAATTCTTGCATTTCCTAATACTATATATTATAACAGTCACAATAGACTTATTCATGAGTGGGAAGAGTGGACCCACTTGAGGATGTGCTCCCTTTGGATTATTGTCCCATCCCAAGTACCAAGTACCTTTTCATAGCCAAATGGTTGAAATGTGGCAATCGAAAAATCTCCACTGTATCCAAATAAAGATGGAAAAAAAGTACCTTTCACACCCGACAGCACTCATGAATAATAAGGACTTCCCACCTGGTATTAAAGTGCTGTATTTTGTTCCTGGTGTGGAGAAGGACTGAGTGACAGTTTAATGCTAATAATGTTCTCATATCCTCTAGACAAGTTCAGAACACTTTATGTTAAAATATATAAAATATAAAAATATATACCAGGACAAATGTCAAGCTAACACAGGATGCAACCCTGCTGGACCAATCGATAAATTCATAATTAATTTCACATTAAATAACAGTTTTATCTCATATTTCTTGCAGCTTGCAGAGTAAAAAAATCAGAGGTATAAATTGTAAGTAAATAAATCATAATTAAATCACAAGTAAAAATCATAATATTGAAAGGCTTGTTAAATGACAATGGAGACCTTCAGAGTGTTTATACTGAAGATTCTTGGGAGGGGTGTATTTGGGCCAACCCAATCTCTATTTCTCAGACAACACAGGTCACCTCATGTTAGGAACAAAAGATAGTAGATCACCATTGTGTCTTAAATATAAATTAACAGCTGGGACATATACTGTATACATTGCTTTTGGAGTTGTCCAAAAAGAAGACGAAGAAAGTTCAGGTCATGCTTAACTAAAGAGATTGGTACAAAATTAATAACACAGAATTTGTAAATACTCAGACCAGTTTGTATCAGGGCGGCCACCTAAAAACAGAATCATGGACATATGAAGGTTCAGGCTGTTAGGCAAAGTTATTTTTTGGCTAGAAAATGTCATCTATTTAATTGATTTATTTAAAACCTCCTACTGTAACTCAGTGGTGAAAATTCTTCTCCAGTGGAGAGGTTTAGAGCCAAGTTAAAGGGAAGTGGCAACAGCTTTATGGATGTATGGCAGCCTCAGATAAACCACTTGCCCTGAGATCTCAGCAATATCATCAAGAGGAGTAAGAAGGCTTCTGGTTGATTTGGCTGACAACAGTAACTGAGTGATGGTGAGGATAAATGTGTCTTAACCCTGTAAAAAAAATACTATTTAATATTATACAAGTTTATATATTATATTTTTGTGTCTTGTACTTCTCAGGCTTGGCCCCATGATTTATATTGAAATGATGTATGTATTATGTGATGCAAAATAATGAAACTAAAAATACACTAACACACTAACTGGTGTTGATATGAAATCATCAAGTCTAATGTGGTGGTAGTGATTCATTTATAAATTTTAATGGGAACCATAATTGTGAAAGAGTGCATTATCACCTTTTGGTAATACCCTTTTGCTCCCGAGTATTACATTGGGAAGACAGCTCAGTCGGCTGTTAGACAGTAGTACCTGGCAGATCAACATAAATGTAACCTGTGAAGGTCAAGGGTCATGAGACATAATTCAATACATTTTTAATATGCTTTCATTTTTTCTCAAAAGTTTTTAAATGAACCTGATTAAAATTAAGTTATATTCATTGATTTAAACTCTTTCTATTTTTAGCCACTACCCCCACCCCCTGAATAAACCAATATCAATACCCTAAACATCATTCCATTAGCCTTCTGTAATCTTAGCACGACTAATCACTATTGTATCAGTCTGCTCTGTTTACTTTCAGATGTAATGACTGCACTTGTACAGTTAAGCCCTTTGAGCAGATGATGCACAAGATCAACTGCTGATAGATTTAAATAACTGTCAGAAGTTTCACTGATATTTGCACAGTGACATTCTGTCAACATGTTAAAAAGCTCCTCTAGATAAAAGAGGAAGCATAACAGATTATTTGGAATCTTTCCAATTCAGTAACCAGTCTGATAATCACACATAATTAGCCTGCTGGGGACTGAGCAGTGTTGCAGGACATAATCAGATTTTTCGGTGTAGCTGCTCTCCAGCCCACAAACTACATTCCTGTGAATTACTGTTTTCCACTATGTATACACATGAATACCTTTTGAAGTTTCTTTAGGTAAAGATTAGACATATTTGCATATTCATCCTACGTGACAAAAATGCTACTACAATACAAAATACTACACTACCGCTACTTACTACCTAATATATCTTTTCTTTCAATTGAATTCTATGAATCCCACGATGCCTGAAAGGATAGGTACATTATAAATTATAAAATGTGGTACTGTTTGCAGTAAAGCCAAAACATGCAAAAACAGAGGTGCAGTCAGTTATGATGGTCAACTGTTGAATCTTTTATTTTTCCTTGGAGACTTCAAACTGTTTTGTGATGGAAAAATATCAAGCATCTTTCAGAAACCGTATGTCAAGGCTTTCCTTTTAGACACTGCAGATGCATGCATCTGTTGTTTGACTCCTGAAAAGTTGATACACAACAACCAAGATAGTGGAACTAGGAAAATGTCATAGGTGGCTGTTTATGTCATTTTTTGAGTTACACTGATTACACTGAGACAACGAAGACTGCACTGAAAGTGAATGTGGACGTGATATTAATCTGCCTCTATAGGACTTGAGCATAGGCCAATACAACAGTGCTTTTTAGGAGCATTTTGGTGACTTTACACACACTCAAACACACACTAAAATATCTAGGTGAGGGGGGGAAATCCCTTTGAACCGGAAAACTCGAAGGTTCCAGCCTCTTTCACAGCATGATAATGGAGTGATGGCTCGTTTAAAAACAGAGTGAAGGCGTCCAGCCAGAATCAATCAGTCTCCTGTGTGTTCTTCATCTGATTCAATTAAAGCCTTTTCATAAAACACCAAGTTAATGGAACTAATGCAGTACAGACACAGAGCAAGACAGAGACAAGCAAGGGAGAGAGAGACGGGAAGAATTAGCAGCGGTGCTTTGTGATTCATCATTTTAAGGCTTGAACAACAGCAGTGGCTTACTGAAATAACTGGTAGCTGAAATACTGTTTGAGAACGTGTTTAATGCTGTAGTGTAGTTCGGTCCAATTGTGTCAAGATTGAATGTCTTAATAAAACATAATACAAGAATAATTTTGGTGTATGCTTTAATTAAATGGAACAAGGCAGTTTCATTGAAATGTAGGACTTCAGCCACACTGGTGACTGTGTAACCATAGTCATGTCGTGTGATGACTGCTGGTTGAAAACCACTGTTGTATGTCAGGGCTGCACCCTAGTGCTGAAAATGTGAACTGATATGGTGGCTTATCCCTCAAATCAAGTACTGCAAGGCCAGTACACAATAAGCACAATTACATGATTATTCTTTTAATTAGTCATTTTAATAAGTCCATTCAAGACCATGTGTGTTTCCCCTGGATGAGCAGCCTCAAAGAAATGCTTTCTCATTCTATATTGTCTCAAAGTCTTCCTGAGCCCTGAAAATGTGACATTGATCTAGTGTGAACAAAATGTTGCCATGCCATGTCACCAGAATGAAATGGGTTGTATTTGTATGGAAAGTAGCTCAGATAAAAAAGAACATTATTTTTGCTTGTTGCAGCAAGACACTGACATTGCTCTGTGTGGGAAGATAAAAGCACATTTCCTTTCAGTGTTGTAATTGCTGTGTAAGCGTTTCTTCCATATCCTTCAACATGAATGTGTATGGATTTATTGATCCAGTGCAGTTTTTACATGCACAAAAGCAGTATTTGGATGGTGTTTTTCAGATGCTACAACCATTAAGTCAGTGGTCAGTCTTGATTTTTGAGGGAAATGTTTATTTAAAGCCAAGACCATTTGTCTCTCTGAAAAGCTGCCACACAAGAGAGGAAGATGTTCTCACACTGCATTCTGTGAACAGGGTGAAGACCTTTCTAACTTTAACTGTTAAACCTGATGATTAAATATTTAAATTGGATCCAAACCAAATGAAATTTAACAATAGACACTTTAAACTGAGACTGAAGTGTCTGATGAGCTTGAGTAAACATTCTGAATTTTTCTGCCCACTTATATTTTCATTTTATCAAGTATTCATCAGTCGCTGAATTTACACTCTTGGGAACATAAAAAATGAAAATTCAGCCAATCCCATTTTTTCAAAATTCCTCAGATTTTCAGAAAAAATATTCCAAATTTGAGAACTGTGACCAAGGTGACCAATTCATGTGTTATCAGTCAGTGTTCACACGTTGAGTTTTATATTTTTAAAATCTGGTATCTTTAAAGTATTCACAGCTTGTCTACAAATTGATTGTCAGTGCATTTCTATGTTCAAAACTGGCAGCAACCACTTCTCTTGTGGGGGACACAGGGACACCGGTGGGGTCACTTTTTTCTTTTTCATAGCACAGTATTACTGTTTCTTGCTGGAACCTGAAAATGGGAAATGGTTCTGGAGCATTATGGGTAACAAGCAATGATAATTCCATTTCTATGATAAAAACCTTTCACATGACACATAGTCATGTGATCCATTGATAGAACAGGAATAAACAGCACTGCTTTAAAGAAAAGGGCATCGGGCTTCTGTCAGGAGAGACAGAGGTGAAGGACAGCAGAAGCTTAAACAATTAAACACGTTTTAATTCCTGAGACAGAACGACAGAGAAGTTGTGCAGAAAGGAGGTATTCAGTATTGTCCTCATCATTACACGAAACATCAGTGAAAGTACATTCACAAATAATTCACTTCTCTCACTGTGTAAACACACATCTTGATAAAAGGCCTTTTCAAGCCGTAGCCTTCAGTAGTCATAGATAGTGAAGATTACATGTCACTTATCTTTCATATGTCTTAACCTTGTCAGTATCCTCTCACTGGCTTCAGTGAGCTCTACTGCTACTCAGCTTCTCTGTGGCCTTTTCAATGGATTTCTGCCTTTGTTGTGTTAATGTGAAATGATAGTCCAACTCTATTGCTTTTGTTAAACATCTTTCTCAGTGTGTCACTAATGACTGTACAGTCGGGTGGTGGGAGTGTTGAGTGCATTTATGTGTTGTCCCCTTTATGCCAGGCAAAAATAACTCTTTGCTTTTAGAGAGACAGCCGGGGTAAATGGGAATATTCAAAACGAGCAGATTCAGCTGTGTGAATGATTGCTGGAGTTTTTAGGAGTAGTTCTTCCAAGGTGCTTAGGCTGTTTGATTCATTGGAAATTTTGGAAAACTGGGATCAAATTATACACCATGATGTGTATATCATTTCCCCCTGAAGTTTTAACACAGCCACTAAATCAGAGAAATGACTATGTCACATCAATTTACTATTCCTGATGTTGTTCACCTTATACAGTGAAAACAAAGCTGTTAAATAGTGCTGGTCAGGCAATAACAACTCTTTGTCCTTGTGTTGGTAATGTGTAAACACCAAAATAAGAAGTATAAATAAAATGATCTACAAAACAACAGTGTCAATCGCAAAACAGGTAGTAATGAAACCAATCAGGACCTCTGTGACATACATTACTTGTGAAAGAGTTTCTATACAGTCTTATTAATTCAGTACAATGTTAATTTCTAATCATTAACATAACTGATCGAAAAATAAGTAGAAGCCGTCGATTGCATTAAGTTTAAATAATACACTACGTATACAATCACCACCAGTATTTGTGCAGTCCTCCTTTAATTTTATATGCATGCGGGAAAGAGGTGCATTTCACATAAACTGCTCTGAAATGACTGGGAAAAAGTGATTTCCCTTGACTCATCTTCTCAAAATGCATCAGATATGAGTTGCAAAAGGCCCAGGAAGTCAGGTGACCTACCACTAAGACCAGCATGCTAGAACTCTAAATGATGATAAAACAGACCTCCTGTAAAACATGACCCCATAGTTACATTTTATTATGTGACATTGAGACGTTGTTCATGTGAAACAGAATCAGTCTTTTCAGCAAATGTCCAGAAAACGACATGTGTGGGACACCACTGCTCATTTCCTGTTTCAAACTGATAGTTAACTTTGTGTTGTTTAACAGACTTTTTTAACGTTTTGTTCGTTTTATATCCTTAATCGTGTGTTTATTATTATTACTGCGACAACGAATGTCCTCTAACTTTATTGTTTCCACATTTAACCAAATCTTTACCATAGCAATGTCACATCAGGAAATAGTTAATTTTTATGTATTTTTCAACAATGTGAGTTTATCTGCAGCATACCTCCTGCTGCTGTAGTGAAGCTATTTTAGGAAACACACATCAGAGATTTCTATGGTCATTTAAATTGGTGGACTTGCTGGTTTTTATTAGTGGTTTTTCTCTTCACCACAATATGATTTGTATACATTTACAAATCAATAAACCTCTGCACTCCTACGTAAAGCATTTCAGAAACGAATCCATAAACTGCCCTAACAATGCAACATTATTAAATCTGGACCTCATCTCTGTTTCTCACTCTCTCTCTCTCTCTCTCTTACAGCCATTTTCTCCAATCCATCAAAACCTGAAGGACTATGACCAGTAGATCCATCTCACAATTCAAGGTGATCCAGCTGGGAAGATAGAACATTTGTGACCTGTAGATCTCACACTTCCTCAAGGAAAATGAGGACTATCTTACTGGGCGTCATATGGCTCTGTCTTGGCCTCTCTCTGGATGCATTGTCTCTGAGTGGACGCAGGATAGAGACAGTAGATGGAGAGGGAACTCAAACAACGATCAGAGGAGAGAAGCTGCTAAGAAGAGTGAGACGAGGCTGGATGTGGAACCAGTTTTTCCTGCAGGAGGAGTATACAGGCAGTGACTATCAGTACATTGGCAAGGTAAGAGCGGTGCCACTGCCTCCTGTTTTTTGGTTGACATTGTCCCATAATGTCACAAAATAAAATTCCTGATTAGTTAGAAAGACTCTCATCAGTCATGTTTGCTCTTCTTTCCTAAATTGCTGGCTTTATTAATATGAATTTATGCTAAGGTTAATCACTCTTTACACATTTTGCTCATGACTTCTGTTCCTGCGAGCATAATGAATCACCACTGCTGATGATCATCAACATCAGCAAACTCTAGATAGATATTGCTATGTAACTGACATTACTAAGTCAGTTTGCTTTGTGATTCTTTCCTACTTGTGCTACCAGTACACTGTGTTTTAGCATTAGGATTGGCCTTGTACCACTTGTGGCCACAGTGGCCATTGTTAAACAAAAGTACATAGCAGCTTTAAAGAAAATATGAGTCAAATCTGAAGTTTGGACCCCCCCTCCTTCACTGTGAGGCCTGCTGATTAACTTATTTCCTACAAACAAACCAATATTGTAATTTAAAATATGTTATCATCACAAAGAGTACACTGAATATTGTATGTATGTATGTGTATTTTAGGTGACTGTGGATGTGCCTCAGAGTTGTATAGCTGCTGTGGAGCAGTGAAAGCACAGCTGCTGCACCTAGACTGTCACTGTGAGAGGCTTTCACAGCACAAATAATGGATCTCTAAAATTGTTACAGTGTGATATTTTTGTTCATCCAAACTGTAAAGACTTGTGTTGATGTTTGCTGGTGACTGCACTTTGCATTACACATTCACAACGGAGAGGCAGAGAGGCTGACAGGAAGAAAATGGCAGGATAGACACCAAGACATAATGTGCAAAGTGGAGGGAATATATCAGGAAGGTGTAAAGTTTTCTCACCTCGCACACAGTGAGATGTCTGTACATATGTAATGAGTCCTGTGGTGTCAATGTCAGTACCATCCTGTTTATATCTCTTATCTAAGCTCTCTTATTTTGCTCTCATTGTTATGTTGTGGATATATATATATATGTATATATATATATATATATATATATATATATACAGTACTATGCAAAGGTTTTAGGCACTAAAGATAGATAGATAGATAGATAGATAGATATGTACAAATTGTCCACTGCAGGAACTTATCAGCCCATAACACGTGTTTTCCATACTTTTAAATACCCTCTGATGCTTTGGTACTTGTTTCTGATGTTTCTATTTTATTTCACAAACCACCACACTGAACATTAACATAGTTAAAAACATGAAACGGATGTCACCTTACGTTCATGTGTTCTTCACAATGACCAGAAAGGCTGAGAGGAGAAACATAAAAAATGTAGATGTTTCCATAATGGGCACAAGGTTTTGCATCAACAACTCACTGAGACACTTGTTTGCTTTTCATTTTATTTGTCACTGAACTGTAAAGTAGGTTTTACACCATTTATATTCAGTATTTTTTGTATATGTTATGCCATATATATATATATATATATATATATATATATATATATATATATATGGCATAATCCAGATCAGAACTGTAGAGTAGACTAGTTTTCAGTGGCATCTTGTGCTTGACACATTATAAATGTGGGTGCTCTTTTTTCTGAATGTGAACTATCATGGCGAATGCCTGGCATCCTGGCATCTATCAACATGCACAAGTGAACACAATGAATACAATGTGCCTCATACAAAGTGTGTGAAGAAAAAAAAACATTTACAAGACCAGTCTTGTTTAGAACCTTCAGGGCCAAGAAGGTTTTCATCCATTCATTCAGAAGTAAGGTCCACAGTGAAGCTGCACATGAAACATGCTGTTTGATGAATTATTACTGCACTAATAATGAGGTGGATAATGCTCACTTACCTTGTGCAGAGATACTATGGTTATGTAGGGATTTTCCATCTAACTGGCTGCTGTGTTTAATGTCTAGGGGAGATTCTCACTTGCAGGCCCATTAGTGGAGTTAGAACACAGTTACGAGAGTTGGTGCTGTGCTGTTTGATCAGTAGCCAGATGCCGGGAGGTATTGTGCTGCTCTGTATGAAGCCTGCTGTCTGACAGCACAAAAACAAAGTAAGCTTTGAAACAAACAAGAGTTTGCCATGATTGAGGTAAACACGGAAAGAAGCAAGACAGAGTCAGCAGACTTCTCCTGCCTGCTAGGGTGTTGCCTTCACCGCAGGGGGTCTGCTGGGTGCTTCAGATATGCTGTAGTGACAACAATACGGTTTAGAGACAGATTAGCAGGGACAGGGAAGTGTTTACAAGCAGCAGCAATATGGTTAGGCAAACATTAATACCATGTTTTTACTCCTGATGCCGTGGAGTCCAAAAAATTAAGGAGCATCTGGTACAGAATATTTATTCAACCCTGATCCAATTTATTAGTATTCAGGTACACACCTTCACAGCAGGCAATACCTTTAGAAGCATTCTGCTCGACATCATCCTGATCAGACAACAAATAACAGCACGAGGACTAAGCTGAGTTCATCATACTCCTATCCAGCTCCATGTCTGGAAGACAAACCCCAGTTTTCAGAGTATTCAACAGGAGGCAAAAGACACCCATAGCTTTGTGCCTGTGTGATGTGGTGCATTCATGTGCAGAGCCGACGATGTTAATTCAAAATTTAAAAGTTAATGCTGGTCTAGTACAACTTGGACCTTATTTTCATAGTATTGACCATGGGTAATTAATTACAATGTACTCAGGCAAGCCCCTCAGGTTAGCCATGATAACATCCATCACAGTTTACACACTGACTTTCTGCTTTAACTTTGACCCTCCATTCTTACCATTCTAGAGCATTAGCTCCTTCGAATACGCTGCCTTTGCTCCTTTGCTTGTTTACACTGGACCACACAAAGCCAGCTTAATACGACCATGGCATGAGCTTTTATACAGCGTGCCAGCATCACGGAATCAGAGGTGTAACACAGCAGCCTGAGCGTCAGTCAGCGTCTGTTCTACCATGCCAGCTCTCCCTTTCTCCCTTCTGTCATTCAGCTCTGTGACTTAAAGGTTGGGTATTGTTGTTATTTCTGTTGGTAATCATTTAAGAAGAACATTTACCACCATAGAAAAAAACATAAAAAATACTTTCAATATTACCTTGCTGCAGGGTTTTTCAATAAATTCCAAAATATCAATGAACAGAAAAAACCTCACTGTAGTACTTACTGTGGTAGCACTGTCAGCATTAATATGATTGTGAAAAACCATAAGAGACAGCAGTATGGAGGACTATGGTAGCAGAGACAGTGATCTGGGACACATAAGGACTCCAGAAAGCATACTCTGCTCAGAAAATGTGCTGTGGTGAAATGTCCGCAGGCTTCGTCGGCTTGTGTTAGGTGAAAGCATGGAGGTGTTGCAGCCCTGCAGACTGACAGATCAAATCAGACTGAACACTGCTGGAGAGAAAAGGCAGCAAGGATCAAAAGGGAGAGGGAGGCAGGGAGGGAAGGAAGGGCACAGAGTGAGCAGGAAGAGAGGAAAGAAAAAGAAAGTAAAGGAGATGAGGAGGGAAGGGAAGGAACAGAGGAAATGTTGGTTGGGAAAAATATTCACAGAAAAGGTGTTTGTTGAAAGAAAACTTGAGAGGATGAGGACAGGTCGAACAAAAGAACAGAAAAGAAACCATACAACAAAAAGTCAGCTATCAGAAGACAGGTGAGGGGCAGCAGAAAGAAGTATATAGAAGTGAAGAGTGAAAAGGTGAACTACTGCATGTGGATTTAAGGAGGAGAGGTAAACTCATAAGCTGAGCTTCCACAGCTAAATAGAAACAGCAACATTTAGTACAGTTTCCTCACTGCTGCACGTTTGCAGCAGAATATTTAATACAGAAATGATGCAGTGAATGATGTTATTTGATATTTCAGTCATTAAATAATACATGAAATCAACTTGGCTTGAGGTGCTGAATGAACTGTTCATTTTACACAATAGTTGAAGAGTTCTTATGTAAATATTGTCTGTAATATAGCAGAACAGCATAACCTAAAATCAAGGACAAGCTGTAGAGTGGGCAATGTGGATAAAATACTTAATCCTTTATTGAAATATTTTTATTTTGCAGTTTCAGTGTATATCATGATATTGTAAATTTCTCAACTGAGCAACTCCTTGACAAATTTAAATCATGTCACAGTTTGTGCTGTAAACTGGACAGATGGTCAGATATTTATCATTGTATTTGCATCAGTGTAGGTTTGGTAGCTGTCAATTGATGAGCATACTTGTCTAAACAAGTTTGATACATAGGTCTTGACATGCTTTTTCTGAGGCTTTCAGCCATGTCACATGCTCTTCATCAGTGGATGGAGTTTGCCCAGTTGTCATGAAGATTACTTTTGAAGATTAATAGCTGTTATGATTTTTGGTACCTCTCCTCTGCTTGGACCTGGGGTTTGACAAACAACCCCACACTGCGTGATGTGGTTGAAAGCTCCAGAATGGCGTGAATGAACCCTGAGTAGGGATTCATTTGTCAAACTTGATGACAACTTGATGCTTTGACGCTTGTCTCACAGTAAAGGTTTTGCATAATGTCCAGGTTACATGATGCTAAAGGGTCAGTTCATCTATATTACAAAGAATCATGTGTTTTTCCTTCTTAGTCTTGTGGTACAGTATCTTGCACCATGCAGACAGTTTTGGTTTCATGTGCAAAGCTTTTAAGGTATGTCCCAAAGTATTGTGGTGGCACCCAATACAAAGGAAACCCAGATGATGTGCTCACAGCATCAAAAAATAACATTTAACAAATTCAACAGCATCATCTCTTTCCAAGAACTGTCTCTGTTACTCTGGATAATCCACACACTGTGAAACTTTTAAGAGAGAATATTTTTTACAGATGAATTAGTCTCTATGAAAATGGAAAGACAGAGCATAACCAGGACATTGTTTCTAAAATGACTCAGTGTGTAATGCACAGTAGTACCCTGGTTGTGGTTAGGTTTTTGGAGTATTCTGCCTGTGTTTTGTCCATGTAAAAACCATATGCTGTTGTCAAACGTCAGGATAAACATGTGTCTGCATTTCAAGAAACTGAAACTACTACTTTAGGTAGATAGAAACTGGGATACAGGGTGTCCTGGTGGCCCCATTTTATGCCAAGTCTCCCTCGACTACTGTCAAATAAAAATGCCCCAAAAACATTTTTATTGTCGTACTGGTCTTCCATTACTGCAGATAGGATGGAGAGGCTAAACCCAGCAGAGTCCACACAGTCAGAGACCAAACTGAGTGTATCCTCAGCTGCTCAGGTAACCCAGTGGGTAAACAAATGACACTGATTTGTGATGACATGAGATTTGCTGGATTTGGAGGAGACAAAGACACACCTGCACCACTGCAGACATTGAGAAAGTATTATTAGAATCATATATTCAGAGATCTGAATAAGGAGGTTTCTCTGTTCCATGTGAACATCATGTCCTGAATATGACATTCTTCTCACCCCTGTTGAATCGGGATTTCACCAAAAGTTTGAGAGTTTGACATCTTAAAAGATTGAAAAACTGAGACTATGAGCAGTGAGTGAGAGTTTTTTTGTTTTCTTGTCATTTGGTTGAATTGATGCTTTAACTTAAAACCAGTACTTTAGTAAGAAAAATCAGATACGTGACATTATCTGCATGTCCTTACTGCTCTTAAGGTTGGTGTCAAATTGACACCACCAACACCCACCCTGCATTTGTTGCTGCATTATCACTGCACCTGCTCAGCAATCTGTTCAGTAATTCTTTTGGCTCATGGACTCAGGAAAAAAATAACATCTAGATTTTCTAAAATAGTCCCTCTCAGGGGTGAAGAGAAAACTGCCCAGGACAGGAGGAGCTGGAAAAAATGGACTATGTGAAGTATAGTTCTTCAAAATGCTTTCATTGCACATCACTGCTTTGTAGAGACACTGAAGATTATCTGTATGTTTGACTCAGTGACACGCGTTGAGACCACCCAGCAACAGCATCTGTTTCTGATGCTGTGTGCCTCAGTGACACAATTCTTCCCGTTCATACACCAGAACCAGGCAGATGAAGTGTGACCCATCCCTCCACACTGCTGATTTGCAGCGTTGTCTTGTGTGTGTGTGTGTGTAGTTAAGTGGGGGGTTATCAGCAGTGAGCCAGGAAGACCCTGAGGGGAAAAAATTGCTTTTTGCTGTCTTTTTCTACTGAAAAGTAGTGCAAGTGTAGGAAAGTCTAATTATCCCCTCAGTCTCATCAGAGTTGTGCAAAATTGTGTTTTAGAGTGGTGTAGTTGCTCCAAGAATCATCCATCATCTACCAAAACATCATGTCCACCCTAAACAGAGACTGAAGTTTTATTAAAACCATTATTCTCCACCAGAGGAATCATTTTAATTCCATTTAGTGCAGCATTCCAGTATTTGTATTATATATGCAATTATAACACTCACACAGTTTAATGCTCGAGAAGGTTTTTAACATAAATATGAAGGTGCATATTTATGTTTTTCATTATGAATGTAATGCTGCATCTGTAAGAGAATTTTGTTTTTCTTTTGTTTCTTACATCAGTTACATAGTCTTGCTTCAAAGGGAAAAAAAAGCTGTGAAATGCTCTCCACCACTATAACAAATGATCTTTATCTCTCAAGAAAAGGTCTGCAGTCTAAAAATCTGAGTACCTTTTAATTATTCAGTCTGAGATAAGTGTAAAGCCCAAATTTTTTGTTTGTTTGCTGTGTTGCCCATGGTCCTCCCAACATCCTTTTCAGTCAACAAGTAAACAACAGTATATTTGCAGTTGCAAGGAGCAGTGAATACAGTGAGTGTGGATCTTTATCTCTGTTCATGAATACTTTTCCATCAGTCTCTCTGGCTCTTTGGCTGATGACATAATCTTAGTGGCCTCTACAGAGCACTGATTGGCTCAGTCATTTTTTAAACCACAGAACCAGCCATCAGCGAGCACAACAATAGAGCTATTTAGTTGTCATGGATACAATAAAAAATTAACTCTAATGTTTTGTAAAAAGCAGTCTCAGAGAAGGGCAGCACCTATAGTATGTTTGGACAGATCATGTGTTAAAGGTACTATATGTAACAAAGTGAAGTGATCTACATGTATGCTTTTTATTGCCAATGTGTGAACCAATTGTGAACTAATTGTGAACATATATATATAACAGTGTAACTTTATTTACTTCACCAATGCTCGTGATGCTCGCTTGTGCCTGCTCACGGAGTGTGAGCACAGATATGACCAGCAGGGTACTGACTGACTTCCTGGTCACCAGTGTCATTAAAAACAAGGGTTTTCTGGATGTTACTCATACAACCTTTAAGTATGTGAAACAGACAGTCCCTCTGAGAAGAGCTGAATTTAGCTACATTTCAGAGGGTTTCTGTATTGTAAAAACATCAATAGCCTAAGCAGACCTTAAAAGCACAGGACTTCTGTTCGGACAGAGATATTAAGTTAAAAGGAAAATCCTCTCATTGACAACCCAGCAAAACTCCAACAAGCCAAGTCTGCAGATTTGGATTTTTGTGAGAGAAGAAGAGGCTGTGAGTCAGCACTCTTGTTTCCCATCAAGGTTCATTGGTATGGACAGGAAAGTGAGTTTTGAAGGACAGAAAGCTCAGAAGCTGACCCAGTCATTGAGTTATTGGTTGTGATAACACCCTATGCTGTGAGGGCAGAGTCGAGCTCACTTATTTCTCTTTTTAACAAAGTCCCATAATGAATTTCAGATTCCTTAACATGTGAAGCTACTGAAAGAATGAAACATGAGTCTGGTGTTTTTGCTGGATGATGATTGATCTATGATCCCTTTTTATGTGTGTGTGAAGTGATTCCACATACAACTGACAACTATCACAGGAGGATATAGCTACAATATTTTCCAGTGCCTATAAACATACAGCACTGGAGAACTGTAGTGTGAAGTCTGTTAGGGTTTTGCAGAACACATACTCTGGTCCCTCTTATGTTTTTGCAGAAGTGAAGCCCCTATTGTTAAAATCAGCGCTGTTCTGATTGTCTTTAGGGGCATTTCAGTGTTTCAATTTTGCTAATTTTACTGCAGAAACACCTTACTCATAATTAGCCTCCCTGTGCAGCTACATTGGCTCTTGTCACAGGTTGGAGCTGATATTAGTGTTGCTGATAGAAGAGTTTAGCAGGGTTAAAAGACCAGTTACAATCATATAATGTTGCCATAGCCAGTGTTTTAGAAATACTGAGCTAATGAGGCCAGGGCCCACAAGATTTTAGATTTGTCCAAGATTGGTCCAGTTAGCTTGTCTGTAAAAACCTTTACCAACATTGGGCTGTGAAGAATCCACAGTCAATTGTGGTAGGGAAATACTGAATCCTTCATTTTTTGTTTGCATATACAGAGTAGATGACCCCAGTGTCTTCAGTAGTAGCTATGGCCCTGTAAAGCTGGTTAGTAATGTAGGGGGATGTAATGGTGAGTAGTGCTGGCAGGTTGGAACAATAGCATTATTGTAAGTGTAAGAAGCATGTATATAGTAAGTGGCAGACAGATCTTTCAAGCCCAGTTTTCTGCATACACAGCAGTTATATATATTTTATTTAAAAAACCAGGGCAATAAAAAGGCTGAGTTTCTGAGTTTTTTAGGGTTAGGGTCACCTACATTGTGTTAGACACTGTGGGGTTTGCCCACTCTGCACATCAGTAGGAAGGGAGGCTAATTTTATTTGGGATATTACATGAGAGTGTCCACCACCACAGTATAATAAACATCACACACACCAATATGCCTCAAAATTCTGTCAAATCTGTACTATCTCTGCAACTGTGCCACAATTCACAAAAAGAGCCTAAAAAGTACAGTATGTTTATCCGCATAGAATTCAATGAACTGAGATTCAGAATCACTTAGATTAAAGGCTTCTCATTGGAAACCAGATCAGTATTTATGTCATTCATATCCATCATCTAACAAGTAGAAAACACTGAATGAATCGGGTTTGGATCTGAAGTTTCACACCTTCCACAGGTAGACGGAAAAGTAGCAGCTATAATGGCTAATGGCACATACACACACAAGCACGCACGCACGCACGCACACACACACACATGTAATCAAAGGTTTCAGCCTTACACCTGACCTGAAGGAGTAGAGCTGGGATGAAGGGATGAAAGGTGAACAGCGAGCCATTTGAGGTCGAGAGATACAGACAAAGAAAAGAGCGAGGGAGAGTGAGCCGGGTTATTGCTGCAGGTATCAGAGTAAAAGCAGCAGATCTCACAGCAGATCCGATAGATGTTTACTCCTTCAGGCGAAACACAAACTCTGGCTTTCTGCTGCTCACTCTTCATTTTCAGCCACAGTTTTTGCCTTCAGAAGATTCTTGTTTTGTTTCTCAATCTGGAGCTGACTTGTGGTCTTTCTTTTGTGTTTCTGTCTTTGCTCTTCTTTGCTTCATCTTATATAAACCTGTCATCATCATCCACTGGCTCGTCCATCCTCTTTTCCCTGCATGCATGTACCATCAATAAGCACTTTCTGTACATAAATGTAGGGGAGCTATTTTGGAGGGTCTGAATAAACGGAGGTGAAATTAGATGGCTCAAACACCATGTCTGTTTTGTCCATCCAGTAAAAGAGATGTAGAATTACATGTGTTTAGCTGGCACAGGAAATTTGTAATGAGCACTTGCTCACTACATTGATGAATCATAAAGAATAGTTTCATTTTATTAAAAAAAAAAATCTCCCAAAACAGCTGGTGAGTAGTCTTTACCAAACATTCCTCCAAGTTGTGCATCCACTTTCAGCAGTGGATTAATCCACATTTTGTGTATTAATCGCTTGTGCAAGTAAATAGGCAGTAGGATGGTGCTCTTGTTAGTAGTATGGAGAATGAAGTCACAGTTTTAGGGGGAAAACACAATGGTATAAAAAAGAGCAACATTGTCTGATTTTTTTTTTATTATATGCATAGTAAATTAAAACAAATATATAAATATATAATGGGCATGGCTAAGTCTAAATAAATCTAGAACATTATACTGCATCATTATACGGCATTCTTGTGTGCCAGCCATTACAGGATGCATTATCTTTAGTTCTGTTGAAACTGAGAACCTTAGAAAATGGGCTTTAACTCCACACTCAGTTTGTATAATTACCATTAAATGAAATAAACATTTTCTGAAAAATTAAAAAACTAAAAGTCAGAGAAAACATTTAGAGGTTTAGAGATTGCAGGACTGAAGTATTTGTGTCTTGTAGTGACAATGAAATACAGTCTGTTGAAGTTCTGAAATGCTGAGGTCTGTTATGTAACAGTCACTCAGTGGATTTAATTATCCACTTTAATATGTGTATGTCCCTCTGCAGCTCCAGTCAGACCAGGACCATGGCAATGGCTTAGTCAAATATGTTCTGTCTGGCGAGGGGGCCGGCACCATCTTTGTCATCGACGAGAATAATGGCGACCTGCACGCCACCCGCCGTCTGGATCGTGAGGAAAAGGCTTTTTATATCCTCAGAGCCACAGTGGTCAACAAACGGACGGGTCAAAAGCTGGAGCCGGAGACCGAGTTCACTGTCAAACTCCACGACATCAACGATAATGAGCCTCAGTTCAGCAAAGAGCTTTACACTGGCAGCGTACCTGAGAGGTCTCTTATTGGTAAGGGCTCCTGGACTCATCACGCAGGAAGTGGAGTGGAGTGATTTTACTTCTAATTGTGAAATAATGTGTCATTTTATAAAAATGGATCCATCATGGGGATAACCCAGATCTTGTAAAATAATCATGTAAATGTGCATCTCTCAGGTACGTCAGTCATCCAGGTGACAGCTACAGATGCTGATGACAGTATGTATGGGAACAGTGCCAAACTGGTCTACAGCATCAGCCAGGGACACCCATACTTCTCTGTGGACCCAAACACAGGTATGCCAGAATCATCCTTTAAATCCAGTCCCCTGTGTTATAGGTAACGTTGTAATGTTATATACATTCTATATTTGGTAATTATCAAAACATCTCGGCAACAGATATTCATGCAGCTAAGCAGCGGTATTAAGTCTTGTGAATGTGGGAATGTTTTAATTCTTTATATAATCCAAATCATTAATCACAAAATATACTTTGTAAAATATTTTTTAAAAGTGAATTTGCTTAGATGTAAACAAATATATATATAAACATACATAGATATGTTGAGGGTATCGTTTAAAGTTTTACAGTACTTGCTCCAGTAAATGGTACTAAAGGAATTACTTTTTATTGTAAGCTTTGAGGAATATATATATAATATACTGTATGTCTCTACCAGTAACAATTAGTAACATCTGACATTTTGGGAAATGACAGTCCTTTAAGTGAGTCTCTGGCCTAAGCTATGCTAAACATGCCACAAACCTATCTCTGTTATGGACACACAAAGATGAAACTGATCTGAATCTGAATAAGACAGGAAATTAATTAAATTAAAAGGATGCTATCAGGCTGTTCCTTTACCTGTCTATAACCGAAGCAGACTTCTTTGCCACTCCAAACTCCAAAACTCCAACCACAACCTACATTAAGCAGGAGCTACAGTAACTATGAAAACAACATAAAAGGTGAATTACTAACAAATACTGTGCCTCATTTACAGTTCAGCCAGCCTCATTTACAGTTGCTGACTTTAAATTCCCTTACTACTACCACTTTTTCATCTCACTCCACTACATTCATTTCATCAGGTTCAATTTATCCTCCATGGAGGCTATTTTCCACCAGTATCTATACCAACAGCAGAATTTCATTTGGGTGAACAGTGTGAAGCAGGTAGCAGGGATAGGATGCTCTGCTTTGTTGTAGCTCCCTGTCTCATTTTAAGTCAATACATCTGTTTTTCTTCTGCTTGAAAAGCTGGAAAAATACTAGTAATGAAAAGTAAATACACCGTCAGTGTACCTTCACCCTGCACATTTATGTTCAGACTACACTGAAAAAAGAAAGAGGAAAGAGGAAATGGGTTTGTTGTAATGTGTGCTATCATACGATAAAAACACAGTTCAGCCTTTCGCTGATCTTATGTACTTTCTCTGTAAAGAAAAGTCAGCCATCCATTTAGATAATCGGCACAGTAATCTCTCTCTCTCTCTCTCTGCTCATCTGTTTGTTTCTAACAAATAGAGGAGTCAGGGCCATGGTCAGATTACTGCTGGCTGTGGATTAAGCAGCAATGATAGACCATGTTGTGTGATGAAGAAAGTGGAATGTGAACGAGAACAAAAATCTTGAAGCAAACAGCATATTTGTGGTTCAAGGAAGAATGTCACTTCAGAAATAGTTTAACTGAACATACATACATACACTTGGTGAGCAGCAAGTTGGGGATCTATTTACAGTTCTACCAAACAAACTCGCATTCTTTTAAGAAAGTAGTCAGCCAATAATAATTACAACCATACTTTTATTTAATGCTGCACACAGCATGAGTAGTTTTACAGCAGGGCACAGGCAAGTTGGTTACCTTGCTGAGGAGTTGGAAATGTGCAGCCTGTGGCCTGCAGTTCCCCTGGCTCCTCCATTTCTCATAAACATATTTAAAACTGATCCACTGACAGAAAAAGGCAGAACATGACTGTCATGTTGTGTAGGCAAATTTCTGATGAACATGAATGTTTACTGCAGTGATACATTGCTTTTCCTCTCACTTCTTCACTATAAAAGCCACTTAATGTTTTGCCAGTTTAGCACTTATTGTTAGGCTGCAGCAGTAGAAAATGTGAGGTGAGGCTGCTTTCAATTAGATAAAATTACACTGTCTTACTTGCATGTATCATTTTCTCTTAATCCTTCTGTGTGTGTGAAGGCAATCTGAATATAGCATGGCAACGGTGGACCATAAATAGTATATGAATATGAATATTTATCAGAAAGATGTATACTGAATATGTGAACAGGAAAAATGTTTTAATTTAGTTTAGTTTAATTTAGTTTTTTGGGAAAAACCATGCAAATTCTACAAACAGTCAGAAGTCATCCAAAATTAATTTACCCACCAGATGAAAAGCAGCCCGGAACATAATTTTGATAAAGCAGCAAATTGTCATTTCTGTTTATATTTCTGAATGGGATAAACAAACTGCATACAGTGTGTTAATTGGAGAGATTTAGAGGTGTTTAGAGGTGGACACTGCCAACTTCAGCATGTTTCCTAGCATGTCCTAACTACTTAATTCAGAGGTTAATTTAAATTCACTTCTGTCATAGCTGTACCTGCTTTTGTCGGCAGAGCATGTGTAACAAGCTGTGTATTGATTGGAAAAACATATCAGTATAACAGAGGGAAGCTTCTCTCAACCACCCACAAAAGAAATAAGAGCAACATACACCTGTTCTGGTAGAGAAAGTCATCTTAATCTCACTGTAAGAAACATTTTAATTGGAAACAGCAACTCCTGTGATTGTTCCTGGAGCTTATGAGATTTAGCATGATGTATGATTCTGGTAAAAGAGGCCTGAAGATAAAAGCAAAGTATTGTGAAAAGAGAAAAGGAAGAGAAAAATAAAATAATGTGTGTTATTTTTGTTCAGGTGTGATCCGAACAGCCCTGGGTCCTGACGACATGGACCGGGAGCAGAGGGAGCACTACCAGGTGGTGATCGAAGCTAAAGATATGGCCGGACAGAGAGGAGGGCTCACAGGGACCACAGTGATTAACATCACTCTCACTGACGTCAACGACAACCCTCCCCACTTCACTCAGAGTAAGTCAACAGCACTGAAGGAGGACAGATTGCATCCAAATGATGAAACACTGAGTCTCACACACACACACACACACACACACTAATTATGGAATTTAGAAGCAACAAAAGTTATGTTTTTCTATACCTTGTTAAATATGAATTATTTTTACCACAAAAAAAACATGCATTTCTAGTAAAGTGTCTGAGAGATTGTTTCAGTTAACCTTTAACATCTACTGTAGACTTTAAATTGAACAACACGTGGCTGTAAAAGGAACAGAATGTGGAAACACAAGTCAAAGAATGAATGAAATGTCACAGAGTTTATATCCACAAATCAAATTTCCCCTGAGGAATCAATAAGGTGTTGCATTCAAATGGCAGCACAGGCAGCATTATATTAAAAATGAGCACCAGAGGCAAAGTCACAGAAACACCTTTAACACAGAACAGGCCACCTCTGAAAACATTAGATATTTTACCATTTAATGAGAAAAATATGATTTAATGGGTTTCACAAGAGCAGCACAATGTGTTGAGCCATTGTGTGCAACTCTTGGCTTGTGAGTGAGGAGGGAGACAGCTAGTTTTATCCACATATAGAGAATGTGTTATTTACTCATTACTTATGTAATTGGAGCAAACATTGTTAAGATAATAGTGCATGAGGGAGTTTCTCTTTGCTGATTTCACTGGCAGCTAAAGAGTGTTTTAAGTCACGTTAGTTCAAGTTGAAATGGAATGAGCTACTTTGCTGTCATTTTAAACTCACTGAACGGTCCACTGCAAATCTCAGATGCTGAAGTTTGTCTTAAAACTCCCCATAAAACTAATCAACCCTTAAGTTTTTATTGAGAACTGTTTGCAAGGAAAGTTTTGCATTTTGCCTGTATATAAACATGCAGGGGTAAAGGTTAGATGCTTTCAGACAGTGAGCAGTTGAACAGTCAGCAGCAGCAGCAAGGAGAGAGAATGCAGCTACTATTTGTCAGTTAATAATGTTTTAATGTGAATATGTTTTTTAAATGCAGTATATTAATCATGTTATATTGCTAACTTCTTCCTATATTTTAGCTGTAGACTGCGCTATTTGGCTACATGATGCGAGCCAAAGGCAAGGCACAGGCTGATGCATTTGAATAAAATAGTTGTCAAGGGGATCGAAGGTGCTCTTGGGTGGGAATAGCTGTTGAGGCCAACATGGTCAGGGTTAGGAAGTGAGGATGAGTGGTTGGGGTTAGGATAACCTGTTGGTTAGGTGAGCATGATCCAGAGGTGTTCCAGCAGTGAGAAGGTCAAATAGGTAAAGACAATGACGTATTCAAGAAACTGACCGTTTTCCTGATGTGTAGCTGCTTGTTAAGCTGATTTAAATGGTGAATCACAATATGTCATGCAAGAAAAACATAAACACAACATTCATCATGAACCGGAAGTTTCTGCCTGCCGCTGTCTTTTTTCTATTCACAGTGACTGCTCACAGCATTGTTACA
Source organism: Lates calcarifer (assembly GCF_001640805.2). Classification (NCBI taxonomy): domain Eukaryota; kingdom Metazoa; phylum Chordata; class Actinopteri; family Centropomidae; genus Lates; species Lates calcarifer. The sequence goes on from NC_066836.1 coordinate 23,652,937, forward strand.
TATCAGTAAATCATTCTGCTCACACATCAGAAACTGCTATACTACAGACATAGCAGTGGACTTAATGAAGTTTCTAACTAACTCTGTAATTCCTGTCCATCACAGCAGGAACAGCATTCACCCCCAGCATATTGATCCATTCAAAGTCCAGCCCTTACTGCTGGAGAAATCAAACACCTCCTCTCTGGAAAATGATTTCACCAGCTGTGTGTGTCTTTCCAGGGGAATTAGACCAAGGAACATTAATTCTTCCTGAAAGCCTTCCTAATTAATTAAACTTAATTAATCCGTAATCACAGGAACAGTCTCACTGTAAACAAGTGGGCTTTGTACCAAGAAGCCCAAACTCTCTTAAGACCTCTGCTGTAGTGTAGTAGCTAGAGACAGGCACTGCCTAATATGCTCTCCAAATCTAGCTTCAAATTATATCTTAAACTGCTGCAGCTGAAGGCTGCACCTCATGGGTATCTTCATTAATCTGTGTTTAATCTGTAGGTTATGGTTCAGAATAATCAGCCCATCAGTTAATCTAAAAGATGTCAGGACATAGTTAGAAATGCTATCAAGTTCAAAGTAACAAAAAGTTCAGTCCAAAAATTCCAGTCAGTCCAAACCTCAAAGATCTAGTTTACAGTGATGCAACACAAAGAAAAGCAGCAGATCCTCACATTTGAGGAGCTGGAATGAGTAAATGTTTGAAATTCTTCTGTTTAACACTAAATTACTTGCCTCCTAACATAAACTTTTTTTTAGAGTTCGGAAGACATGAACAATGGCATCAAGCCAGCATGGCCACCTCCAGTCCTGAGTTCATGCTTTATAGGGTCAGCAGGGGCAGCTTGTATTACATTTCCAGTTGGTTAGGCACATTCCAAAAGGATGTTTAAACTCCAAGCTGTGGAGGACAGGGTACTGTGACCTTTAATCCCCTGTAACACTGCATTTTACATTTCTGTGAATGCAACTTGATACCTTTCATAAGTCTATCTAGTATATTTCTAATGCAGGCTTTCTGTTTAACATCAGGTGAGACATCCCTGACCACAAATCATCAGGGTGTTGTCTTTCAGATTTTCCCTGACTACAAGACATTAGACAAGTGTTTTCAAAGGCAGTCATACTCCTCATGACTAATACACTGACCTTGATGTGTAGAACTGATTAAGTGTCTCTTTAAGGTGACATGTAAAGTGTATTAACAATCAAATGACTGTGCCGTTTTCTCACCTGTGAGAGAGTGACTTTTCCTGAGGAGACTAGAGAGAGAGCTTCGGCGATGGAAAAAAACCAAATCATTTGAATACTAATTCTGGCACTGATTTCCATGGCAACAGATCAATGATGGTCAGTGCTAGTACATAAATAAATAAATGCATTTATGGATCCAGAATATTTAATTGATTGAAACTTGTGAGAGAGTGAGAGCAGATTTGCCTGTCCAATTTTGCCATCTAATGTTCATGACAGGAACTTAATATGTAAGTCTTCCTAAATGTGAGATCAATTGTTGAGTGAATATACCAAAGCTCAATTCCATGATATGAGCAACAGCTACTCCAGTAATGCATATATATATATATATAGATATAATGCTGAACAGAAAGCAGATGTAGCCGATTGTGTCATAGCAGTTTTTCCTAAACAATCTTCAAAGGGGCATTTCACCAAAATGTGTACCTGCTTTTCCTCCTGTTACAGACAACCATGCAGATTGATTTGGATTTGGTTGGTTTGGTTGCTCTGAATAATCCAGACCACAGACTAACATGTTTCAGTGAAACTGTGTAAATGTAGTGAGTGTCTCTGGAAAAAGATGTTGAGGATGAATTTAGTAAATGTCACTGTTCTCTGACAAGATCAGAGCAAAGCAGGGAGTTGCCTTCAGGGCCTCAAACTGTCAGGAGTCACAAAAGCTCAGTGTGTGGAATGTTTGGGAAAATGGTCTACTAAAGAACAATATAACCTGAAGCGACAAGGACCTTAACACCTGCTCTGCATATTTAATACCTTTATTATTTCACGTGATATTATTCAGTTGATGTGGTGCATTAAAAAAATAATTATGTATCTTGATCACATGTAAATCAAATTACCACATTTTGTAACAGAAAATTATCATGATCTTCATCAGCAATTGGAGTTTGTTCCAACAGTCATGGAATTTCAGATGTTCAAAGTTGTACTGATGATATCATGTGATTTGAGAGAAAGCTCCACAACACCTACTATCAGTTGATCTCAGCTGCTGTTTCCAACGTTAAGAAAGAACATTGGACCTCAGCATTTTAATCCAACAATCCCAAGATGTCTTACTCATAACATGTTGCATTGTTGTTACCTTTACTCAGCAGCACAGAAGTTACATCTGTCAGAACTAGTTTGTGTGATAATCTCACTTCAGTAGAAGCAGTGTAACAGTTGAAGTTTGAACGGAGCAACAGCTGGTGCAGATATGATAGCTTTTCATCAAGAGGCTGTACCAGCATGTGGTCAAGTGTGTGTGTGTGTGTGTGTGTGTGTGTGTGTGTGTGTGTGTGTGTGTGTGTGTGTGTGTGTGTGTGTGTGTGTGTGTGTGTGTGTGTCTATCAGCAGTGTTTCAGTATCCGTAGTAGTGTAAGAGAAGTGAGTAAATTGCTGTTCCTCCATCACATCGTTCTCTTGTCTAATCCCCATGAATTGACACGAAGGCAGAACTTCCTTCCCTTCGTCCCCTGGATCGCTGCGTCCTGTGCTCATTCATTCTCTAATTGTTTTTCCCTCTCCCTCTTTATCTCTGCCTTGGTCAATCACAGTCACTATATCAGAGTGTCAGTATCTCCCTCCTCCTCTCCGCCCAGCATTAGCACCCATTCACCCACTGATTCCTTCTCCAGTGCAGGGTGCAAACGAGATCATCCTTGAATCTGCTGAACAGATTGCATGTGGCATTATCATTCTGTTTAAGTCACCACATACACACACACACACATACACATACTTTTTCTGTCAATATAAGGAGCATCCATTGATTACTAATATGTGAGACTGTCCCTCAGTCAAAAGGTCAGACACTGGTTCTTACAAAGGTAGAACACACACACAGTCATACACACTCTTTGGTCCACGCATGTCAGTTCATTTCACTTCACACCACGACTACAATCAGCGTTGTCGGTGTCGGAGCCAAGGGGCAACACAATCTCCAATCAGCCAGAAAGAAAACTGAGTGGAGATGAATTCTGCTTCTTCTTTCTTTACCTCTGGGCTCCTCAGGTTTCACCAGCCTCCCACTTGTTTGTCTTAGTATTTTGCTGAGACATAGGTAAATAAATAGACTACCAAAGGTATTGGGATAGTAAAGTAAAATTGCTTTTGTGGTAACATTGTTTCAGTATTGGCATGTATATTTACAAGGTCTAAATATGCCACCCACTGATCTTTGATGGACACGTCACTGAAGGATAGTGTCACACAGGCCGCAACCTATAGACTGTGTATGACTGTAGATATTATAATACTTTTTTACTTACTCGCCTTTCACTGGACAGTCAGCTGAGCAGCTAGCCTGATTCAGATACACATATATACATGTCTTATGAAGGCTATGAAATGAGCCTTTGTTAAATAAGAGAGTTGATGTTGGCAACTGCAGTGTGTTTCACCCTCCCCTGATAATATAGTATGTGTGTACTATATATAAAATGAGCACATCCTTTATCTCTTTCTCTGTCTTTGGCTACACACATAGAGAGAAACACACATAAATATACCAAAACAATGGCAGATTGAGTACTGTTTAGCTGCCAGAGTGTATAACACCTACTGTGTCTCAGAAGCATATAATTACTCACTCAACTGGTTTATACACACCACTAGATCTCTGAGATGGAACGTATGTGCACACACACACACACACACACACACACACACCTTGAGTAAAGGAGGTATCCTGATATGAAACTGCCTCAGGTTCATATAGCACAGTGACATGTCATTTGCATTCATTTAGGTGTGTTTGTGTGCTTGGTCTCCATTCAGTGGCTCAGAGGAGCTGCCTTTTTAATACAGGCAGAGGCTGTTTTTGTTTCACAACGAAGGGGAAAGAGGAGGAAAATCTTAATAATGGGCCAGCTCTTCTCAGCAACAAACTGATGGTAAAAGACAGTGTTAGCACTTATTCCAGAGAACAAAAGGATACATCTCACTCACGAAAACTACATTAAAATGCTTTTTTTAATGATTGTCAGCAGTCTGGCAGAGAGACATTGTTCCAGCGGCTGGCTTCCATCAGCATTTACACTACTTTTTTTGGACTGAGGATGCTTCTTTTGTTCTTGCTGTCTACCTGTCTAACCTTCTTTATAAAGTTCTAAGACAACAGAACGATGTTTCTCCGTTCAGCATTTATGCTGTCATATGATTTTCTTCAAGGAGAGACAAACTTTCTCAATGTCTTTGTTTGAGTTTATGTGGCGTATCCATTCTCTGTCACTGGTGTTAACCCTAACATTGCCAGACTGAACCTGTTCTGTGTCTAACTCTCACCATGTGAAAAGATAGATCGATAGGGTTCTTGATCAGTACCAGTCATTGTCTACTTAATGACTCAGGTGGTGATGTTCTGGCTTTCATGTTAAACCAGGTTTATTTGTGCAGCTCATAACTCCAGTAACAGTATGAAAGGGTCTCACAGGGCCACATTAGACAAGAAAGGCAAACATCTGCCTGGACAACAGCAGAAATCCTCCTAAGAAAACCCTAAAGGGAAAAATCAAACAAACCTTGAGAGGGATTACATGAGACAAAACCCCTTTCAAGGCTTAAAGTGCAGCAATAAGCAAATGACAAGGTAGTGGATTATTGACACAATAAGATATTGTAATACAGCAGAAATATGAAATATAAAAATGCAATTACTTAAGTCTCGGGAGAGGGAAAGACTGCAATGAAGCCACACCACAACAGCAGGAGTACGTCTAAAGGAAGATACCAACTGTGGTCACTGCATATAGATGTTTTCTCATCAGCTTTTGTCACACATATAGATTACTTTCTGAAAGTATACCATACTTTTGTCCCTTGATCAAGACCAGTGTAATAAGATAAGATAAGATAATCCTCTATTAGTCCCACAGCAGTTAAATTTCCATTGATACACTGCATCAGGGACTGAAAAAGATAGAAAAAGGCCATAAATATGAGTAAAATACCAGACAAGCAAGATAATATTAATATATATAAACATAAGAACAGTATAGACAGGACAATATTCGTGTTATATTGTGCCTCTCCAACAGTACTACACAAGCATCTTAATATACTCTTGCCATCAGAGTATTACTTGAACTGTTTCATCAGCACAAATAAGAGCCCAGAATTTTTATGGCAAACACTAAAGTAACAATCTGTCGGATTTGAAAAGTCTTCACTTTAGCGCCATCTAGTGATAGGGTCAGTAGTAGTACTGTGGTCGACAGTCATGCATGCTGTAAAAACTCATGCCACTGTAATGATTTGAAATATTTTCTAGTCAAATTAAGTAACATTTAAAGAGAACCTCAGTAAAATGCTGCAGAAAAATGAGAAATTAAAGCACAGCAACAGTCCAACACAGACTTTTATCTAGACAATTATATATATATATATATATATATATATATATATATATATATATATATATATATATATATGTATTATATATATAGAATATATGAAACACAATTTTATTTCTTTGATATTTAGTATATATATATATATATATATATATATCTCCCCTGATAATATGTGTGTACTATAAATATGAGCACATCCTGCTCGGGTGCCTCCTAACATAAACTGCTGATGAGTATTTTTTTAAAGGTATACATTAGATATTACTAAAACTATCTGATATGGTTGAATGGATTTCCCATTAAGATGGTGTAGATAGTGCTCCTTCCCCCACTCCTAAACATGAAGTGTATAAGTCGACTAACAGAATGTAATTTTCCAAATTAGACTGAGGGCTTGCTAACCAAATCAGAGGCCACATAATATGAATATAAATTCACACACGCCACACTGAATTTAATACCCAAAGCTGTAATGAGGAACATCTGTTTGATTGTGGTCTATCACTTGTTTTGTCTTAATGCAGTCCTGCACATTTAATGAGGAAAAAAAATAAAACGTCTGGGTCCTGTAACACACAGTAACAGAACATAATTCCCCAGTGGTTTAATTTTCTGCAGCCATAATCCTGTACAATCAACACTAATAAGAAAGTCATAAATCAAGGTAAATATTCTGTGTGTGGGATCTTTTCATTATAAATTCATTGATTGATTGAAGTCTCAACCCGTCAGGACATATGTGATGAACAGTTATTAAAATTGTGATTGATTTTGATGAATGGTTATATTTATGTGAAATACACTGTAACACAACACACACGTAACTAGACTAAAAACAAATATGAATTGTGACATGTCACTGAAATGAAAATGTAATTACACCTAGGTCACAGTTCATCATACGGATGTATATAGCATGGCAGATATGCAGCTGACTGTCAGTGGTGTTCTCTGTCTTTTCAGCTATTTACCAGTTCAGAGTTCCTGAGTCATCCAAATCTGGCACTCCAGTCGGGAGAATTCAAGCCACTGACAGAGACATTGGGAAGAATGCTGAGATGTATTTCACCATCGTCAGTGGAGACGGCATGGACATGTTTGAGATCTCCACTGACAAAGACACTCAGGAGGGAGTCATCACCGTCAGCAAGGTGAGAGGGAGCAGGTCTGAGCTATGGTCTCAGAGCACTAATCACATTCATAGCATTACATTAATATAAAAGCAAGTAAAAATAAACAGAGTAAAGTTTGCATCTGTTTTAAATAATGTGAAATCTGTTGTTTTCCTGATGCCCACGTTTCAAATGGGGCTGGCTTTTAATTGTCTTGATATTTTTCTCACAGAATCAAATTAATTCTAAAGCAGTGATTCAGCAGATCCCACACTTTGGACTCATAAGGATCCTGCCCACGTAGTCTGTTTTACACATACTGTTAAATATGCAAAGTCTGGGCATGCTTGACAGATGAAAGAAACCAAATTAAACTTATTCATCTTTACCTTCACAACCCTCAGTCCTAGCCTTTGCAGCAGGCACTAATACACTGGGCTGGAGCTTTTTATGCTGCTGAATTTTAGAAATGATTCACAGTGTCTTCACAGAGAGTGTGTTTACCGATGTACAGTCACAATTGATATTTAAAAATTCTTTTGTTCCTCTTGCTGACACCATCTAAGAAAGTCTGCAGGCTTCAACAAAGAAGTAATGATATTCTGTCAGCAGGATACAAGATGATGACAATATCCAGGATTTTCTTCAAGGAAGCAAAGACAGTGCATGTAGAGCTGTTCAAGTAAATCTGAAGCTTTGTTCTTGTTTGAAACAACCACTGTCACAGCTGATGTCAAGGAACAGATTTCATCAACATTATTTGCACTTTTGAAAAACTATTATCATTTGTCATGAGATTGAATCTGTCAGCTGCTTTATATCACAGTTTTATTAATGTTAGATTTTCCACTGTAACAGCATGTGCTGTTCTTTTCATTCTTTTATCATTCAGACAGTCAGTAGTCCTGATACAATAAAAGAGATGTGTTCTTACATTCCATAAATCCTGCCTTTGATGCAGCTTTTCAGCTATGAAATTAAATAATGTATCGAATCAAATAGTTCCCACTGCACTACAAGTAAATGTGGCGTTCTACGTGGTATCTAGCCCTCTGATACTATGACTGCGCACAAGAACAGTATAAAAACTCTTCTCCTATATAAGAATATAAAATATGATAGCAATTCAGTCTGGGTTTCTGGCTAGTCTGGTTCATTATTGGACGTGTTTTGTTGTAATACCACAAATATAAATAATTGTCCTGTACATTCCATAATTGTTCCAACATAACCACTCATTAAGTGCAAAATGTATCAGAATTAGCATTTGCTGGCTAAATCTCAATATGGATTACAGATATTTAAAGTTGCACTAATCAATAATTTTAGATTAAAAATGGATCAAATGACTTCATAATTTTTAGTGCCAGCCATTGGTACTTCAGACTGTCTATAATAAATATACAGTCGGTTGAAATTCAGCTTTGCAATGCAGTGTCAGTGCTTTATTTTCAATACAATACCATCACTGTACCAACAGTATCAGTCCTCTGATATTCCTCCTGTGTTTCCTATGTTTTTCTCTTTGCTTCTGCAGCCTTTGGATTATGAGAAGAAGCCGTCGTACACAGTAGAGATCCAGGTCCAGAACACTCAGGTGGACCCTCGCTTCATTACGGCAGGTTCCAAAGACATGGCCACAGTTCGGATTGGTGTGGAGGATGTGGATGAGCCGCCGCTGTTCGACAAGGCTAGCTACCTGATGGAGGTGAAGGAGGACGCTGAGGTGGGCGTGGCCGTGGGTTCAGTCAGTGCCATGGACCCCGATGGAGCTCGCAGCATGGTCAAGTAAGGCCAAACCTCTGTCTGGTTTGTTTGGTTTTTTAAGTCTTTTTAAAAATAGGTAATGAACTAAGAAGGAAAGAAAATTAACCAATGATAGAAAAACCTGGAATCATTTGACATCTGTGAACTACTTATAGACTTCTCAATGTTCTTTTAGGAGACACTTTTAGATTTTAAAGACAGTTCCACACTCACTGGACATTAGTTAATTTTTTTTGTAATTCCTTTGACTGTAGCTTTACAGTGTTTTTATAACATTATGAGATTTTCCCATGGTGGTGAGCAAGGTTGTTAGCAAACTGTGTAAAATCCAGCCTTAGTTTCCATTTGCAAACCACATTGTATTTTGAGCTTTTGTTTGTCTGTGGGACTGAAAAGATACTGCCTTGTAAACAGAGCCCATTTATTATTTAACTTACCACCAACCACTATCATTATTTTCATTTAAAAAGAAGTAATATCATAAATGTCATTGCCACAGTCTGGTGACAGCAGAGTAGCCAGCTGGGACCAGTTGCGTGTTTAAATTTCTTCTCTAGTTTAGAGAAAAAAAACATCAGGGTTCAGGTGGTCGCAGCTGTGTAGAAATTAAGAGACAAAGAAGATAAATCCATGGTATGTTATTCAGGATGAGACTTTTCTGTTGTAGCCCCACTTTGCAATCCTGATGAGTCATGCCTTTTTCAGTTAGTCAGGTACATTGCTGCTTTAAAAGCTTAAAATAAATTGTATGCATATTTTTCTGTCAGAGCTTAAATATCTGCTCAGAGAATACCATGTTTTTTGTTCTGCTGATATGTCTCCAGATAGAGAACTTTTTTAGCCTACAGCCAATTAAACCTTTTCATTTTAAACTGCATTTGTATTATGTTGTAACATCACAATTCTATCATATGGACATTTACAAAGCTAGGTAGCTAATTAGCTCTAGCACACCACACACCTTAAAAACTGTCACAGACTCAAATGTCAGCATCTGTCAGTACAGATGCTAAATGATCTTTTCTCTTCAATAACCCTGGTGACAAAATGTAGTCTGCCTGTGGCTGGCAAGCTACAGTTAGTAACAGGTTTTTGCATGCTTGGTCTGTCCTGCCTCTATTGGGGATCATCCTGCTGGCTCCAGTGTCAGTCAAACTCAGGACCCACTCAGAGAAAAGGAGCACTTCTGATATTACCTCAGACCTTATTTCTTCATTTCAGTAACAAAAAACATTTAATGATGTATTTGCAAACAAGAAAGAAATAATGATAACTTATATCACTGATGACAGGAAGCCTGTTCATGCAGTGCGGGGCTATCCTATTTCAAAGTTTGCATATCTGCTCTTTGTGCTCTGCTATTTTAGAAATCTCAGCAAAACTACATTGAAGTTGGATGAAGTTTGACTTCAAATGGACCCTGATTCTCTAAAGGCTTGAGAGAAGTTCTGCTAAGTCTGAAAAGGGAAACAGAGGGGGAAATGTGAAGTGGGTTAAAGGATAGGTGGTATAATGATCACTGTTAAGATTATATACCAAACTGTCTGTGGAATGTACGACTGTGTGTGAAAACTGCTGAGTACATACACAACAGAGACCTGCACCTACAGGCTATATTTAAACTCCACTGCCTTTCTGTAGCATTGTTTATCGTTGATGGTTGGCATTAGGGAAGTTTGAGCTCTGTTGCTTTCCTGTTAGTAATTGTCCATTACTCAAACAGCATCAATGGATCCTGGGAATTGTCTGATGTTTACAAAATAAAATGCCTAAAGCCCTCAGTAATTTGTTCTGTTGCAGCGGGGATTGATCAGGAGTTACAAGACTGTTAAGTTTCCTCATCCCGTAGGGCAGTTTAAGTTATTGCCATAAAAAGGTGGAGTGCAAACATAAAGAGGGATGAGTTAGGATTAAATAATCATAGTATAATAGTATGTAGTTGTGTGGTGTATAGGATGAGTTAAAAAGAGAGAATCATGGTGTATGTATGACAGTAGAATGAGTGTGTTAAACAGACAAGAACTGTGGCGGACAGGACAGAGCACAGTTGGAGTCTGGAGTCTTTATTTCTCTACATTTAAAGTAGGTGAACTGATGAGGAACATATTCCAATTAAAACAAGCATGGGACCATGGAGTGCTCTTAAGATGATGTGTCACAGGCAGGCACACACACACACACACACACAAACACTCAGACACAATTCCAATTATTCCTGTGTTTGTGCATTTGTGTATGTGACTGTATCATCTTTTCACACTGTGTCAGTGAACTATTATTTTACTGTTGAGTGCTTTCTAATTATGATCCAGCCTGGATGTACTGAGGCAATGTTTTCTTTTTTAGATTCATATATCTCTTTATGGAAAACAGTAATTAAGATTGAATGGTACATAATTAACTGCTGATAGCAGTTTGATGTTGTTTGATGAGTGGATAGTGAAACTAGCCTTGATCCAAGCACTGACAATCTTCATACACAGTACGATGAGCAGTTCCTGTTCACAGAGCAGTTTGCCTCCACTTTGACAGTCAGGCTAAAAAGACAGAGGCAAAGGCATCTCAGTTCTATTATCTATGGAGTGCTGTGAAGCTGTGAACAGCTGCATTCAGCAACTAGTTCAAAAATAGAGAACGCTCTGTGAGCAGTCCACAGACAGTGGCAAGAGATTTTCAAGTAGCTGTGATGTTTTGAACAGGCTATATTAAGATTAAATAGGAGGAGAGGACAGAATGCAGCAGATTCCTGTGCAACACAGCTATGTGATTCCAGCTTGTAGAATATCAAGGTTGGATGTTGTACACACTCTGCATTTTTTGTCCAACCTTATAGATTAAAATTTGCACAAATTTGCATTTTTTGGATTAGAGTTAAAACATATATAAATTGCCTTGCAAGCTGATGCCACATTGTGTTCTGGCGTTTTTACTGGACGTTTGTGAACTCCACTTCTTTCAGGTTCCCTCTCTTTTCTGCTCCTCCCTTTTCCTCCTCATGAGAACGATAACTCAGTACCACATTCTGTTTTTAGTGAAGACATGGGTTAATTAAGAATCTTTTCTTGACTTGACCTGTTTGTTATTTATAAGTTCACTGGCATTCATTCAACTAAATGCAGTTTAATTTGAACATTTAGGAACATTTTGCCCTTTTGCCTCGTCTGCTCTCGGGGCTGGTGGCACACTTTAAACCACAAAGTCCTAGGAGGAAGTAACAAAACAGCTTCACACAGCAGCTCAGGTTCACAGTAATGCAAAGTTTATGAGTCCACACTGCACCTTTAACAGGTTTACAGACTTAAACTTATCTACAATACACTACACCACATCACTTTTGACTCGGCTCCATCAGCATGTGCACTGCTCCATTATAGATTGAGAGAAATCAATTATTCTCCTTACTGTGGTGACTACCTGGTGGGGATCCACAGATACAAGGGTTATTGAAGTTCATCCCACCCTCTGGCTTAACTTAGCCCTTTCTCACCTTCTCCCTGTCTTGTTTCTTACAGGTACTCTATCGACCGTCGCACTGACATGGACCGCCTGTTCAACGTCCATCCAGGGAACGGTTCTGTGTTTCTGCTGAGAAGCCTGGACAGAGAAGAGACCGCCTTGGCACAATATTTCAGTCATTGCCTACTGAGTTCAGTAAGTCTAGCAGGGGGCAGGACTATTTGTGGATATGATGTGATGTATTGATGTGGAGTAAAAATGTATGTAGCCAGAGTGTCTAGTGCCACAGTCAGTCACAGTCACGTATCACTGGGGGGAATTCAAGTGGTATGCCTCTAAATACAGTATCCAGGACTGGCAGAGTGGGAAACAGTCCTCAGTTACAAATACCATTTAGCCAAGTGGGCAGTTTCAGTCCAGGACATGAGATAGCCTCACGTCCACTCCAATAAAATGAGAGTAATGGAATTTCACTCACGCTCCTCAGAGAAACTGAAAGTGACCTTTAAAAGCAGCTTGTTCACTAGAGATACTGTTGCAGTTACTCTGGATAATCTACAGAGCTAAACATGACAGTTTTCACTGGAATAAAAATTATTACCATTAAATCTGACCTGAAAGCAGGAATACTCTTTTGGAAAAGAGTTAAAAAAAAAACAACATATTTTGGCAGGTAAGCATACAGGGATACACTGCTGCTGCTCAAATGTTAGAAATGTCAGTGGTGAAGACAATCTAAGCTTAAAGGTTCACTTACTAATTCATTCACAAATTTAAAGACTCCATTTAAGTTCTAAACTGCGATGTGTCTGTAGAATATATAGAATGAATATACCCCTTCACACCAATACTTTACTTCTTTTTCAAAAAGAGAAGAGGAAAAGAATCAAGCCATGGCCAGCTTTGAGACATGCTTGTTTAGAATGGAATGGTTCTGCTCAACAGCCAGTACATCCAAATGAGTAACTGAATACACAAAGCACAGGAAAATAGCTAATATTGGGCTATATACACAAGTGGAAAGTTTTAGCTTCTTGCTCATCATTTTCCCTCAATATATAAAAACCACATAAACCAGTCAGTATGTGATCATATGTCATGTAGTTTTTGGTCACATTGTGTTGGACACAACATTCAAGCCTTTAATTAAAAAAAAAGTTAAACATAAGCCATAGAATAATTGTTTTGTTTAGTTTTTATTGTGTTAATACTTTCAGGTTTCATCAACATCAAATAACCTCAGCTTCCAAAAATAATTTGACTCAGGCACAAGTGTGAAATGGAAGCCTGATTGGTTTCCTAGCTTGAACTGAGACATGCTGTGAAAATTACAGGGCTTTATAAACCCACTGCTTGGACATGGGCTCAAAAATATGACCATTTTAATGTATTTTATTTTGAAATCTATTTTATTTCTTTCATGTTTTCAATTTTCATCTTTTTATGTTTATGTGTGAGCTCAGAGGTTAAAGAGAGAGTGTGAGGGAGCAGGAAGGAAAGAAGGGAATGTGTTAGAGCACTTCATGTGCAGAGCAAGCGCTGTATGAACGTGTGTGTGAATGGGTGAATGTGACGCATAGTGTAAAAGAGCTTTGAGTGGGAGAAAAGCGCTGTATAAAGTACAAGTCCATTTACCATTTACCAAAACGCAGCAAAGAAAAGAACACTCTAGCTTCTTCCATCATCACATGCTGACAAGGTGCCCTTAAGCAAGACACTGAGCTGCTCAGTGGGAGCAGTTAAGGTTGTACTGTAGATGTAAGTGAAAGTGGAGCAGGGTGTCGAGTTTTCCCCAGCATGAAAAATTTCCTGTGTTTGCTTTCAGATAATCCTCGTCAGAGCAGCCATGTTCCTGTCTTCATCCGCCTGCTGGACATCAACGACAACGCTCCCACCTTCGCCACCGTCTACGAAACCTTTGTCTGTGAGAGAACCAAGGCTGGTCAGGTACTATACTCATCACTTCATATATATACATAGGAAGTAAAAATACTGCATCAGGATAGACAAGCAGTAGCAGTGATTTTTTTATCAAGTGACTGTGTACCAGGATGTAATAAATGTCTTCTTTCTGACTTGATCAGGATTGAGCAGCAACAGGATTGACTGTACTGTGACCAATCAAAGACGAGGGTTAGAGTTCTAGTGTACTTTGAATCATTTGTTAGCTGAAAAGGTGGATGCTGCTCCTTCTTCAGTGGTAACCTAATTAATGTTCACACCCAGCTACAACCTGAAAACGAGTTGAAGAGTAGAGAATATAAAGTGTTGATTAGACTTGATGATAAAATATGCATGTGACATATTGAAATAACAGCTGTAGCCTACTAACTTCAGCACATCATATTTTACACAAGGTACTTCCACCAAACAAACTATAAAGTATATGAGCATAGATTAATAATATAAAGTACATGAGGATGTAACTGAAAGTTTCTAACTCCTGAAAATGGAATGAAGCAAATCAGCAAGATAATTTCAACAGACAAAATTCACCACAGCTGAACTGCAAAACCAGGCAGGGCACTGAGGTGTTAGAGAGTGATGCATCTCTGTTCAGCAAACTATCTTTGGACAGAGTGCAGACACTAGCTTACAGAGACCACGTTGATCAAACCGTTAAGTTTTGGTTTCTTGAGGTTACTCAGAGAAAAAGTATTAATTTATTGACAGCTGACATGGCCTGCTACATTTGTCATTTTTACCAGCTATACCAATCAGCGCTGTGTAATACTGAAAATCCTGTTACCTGAATGTTTTGTATGTTTCTCTTTACAAATTAGAAAGGAAAATGAGAGGCAACAGGTTCATTAAAAACTGGTTATTCTCATAGCATAGCAAATCCAAATATTATACCTGGAACGGATCTGAAACAGAGCAGATTATTGCAGCCCTTTCAGAGCCTCACCATGGGCCCATACTTCTTGTCTGTGCTTCCTGTGGCAAACAAAACAGTAATGACAATAAAAAAAACTGTAATTTCATTACACCCTGTTTTAAACACAGACTATTTCCTCAGCAATGACCTGATTGTGACATTATCTCAGTGTGGAGCACTGAACTTAAACAACCTCCAGTTTAGAATGTGAGCTGGCTCTAAAGCCTGACCACAGCAGGTACTGCAGCTATTGTGCAGTGATGCTTTTATGAATCACTTATGGGACATGCTGAGTCCAAGAGAGCAAACTGAGCCGGTAATCCCCTTTTATGAACAGAAAAACACAGTGCCTGATGAATATAGGCCAACACATCTGGTTTTATTAGAAGAGTTTTCACATCAGAAGCATAAAATGCATCACTGTGATCTGTTTTAACTTCACTGAACTGCTGCATGAATCAGGAATGCTTTGTTTTTTCATGGTTTTAGGGATTTTCCGATTTTTTGTTTGGAATGCTTTTGTTTTACACAGCCAATGAACCAGTTTAAGTATTTACAATACAGTAGATCATTTTTAATTAGCTTCCCCTCCAGCTTCCTAATTGACTGACTTTACAGTCGAAGGGGAAATGGCATTGACTTTGTTAGACCTCTGTAATACTGAATGTTGTGTCCATCAGATATCTGAATTTGAATGCAGTAAACAGTGCTTAGTGTAATCGTACACTGCTGTAAGGCTCACACCACTTAATGTGATTCAAAACAAAATCTGTGGGATTCAACTAAAGTGATTGAAGTGGACAAGCTTATACATGCATACATACTACACACACCCACACACAAAAGCATATGTATACACACAAGTACACACACAGGGACACACAAAAATATATCATGCATGTAAGATCATGCAACAATATGTGGACACACACACACACACACACACACACACACACTCACCAGGTTAAATATAAGACAGTAAAACACAACTACACTGCTGATGCCACACACACATACCGCCAACATCATCTTGACATTTGTCATTATGTTAGCCTGCTGCCATTGATCTCCACACATCCTTGTCATCCTGCCTCCCTTTCATCCTTTAATTCCTCTGCCCTTTCATCTGTCCATCAATGTTAATCATCAGTATTTATTCAGTGGATATCCTCTGCTGCTACCCTCAGGTACCGGATTTGTTCAGTGTATGTGTGCATATGCACGTGTGCATTACTGGCACAGATCTTTGTTAAAGCCTTTAATCTCTCAGCTAGTTACTGCTGTTTAGTTCAATAAAACTGTGGTTAAAAAGAACAATGTAAAATCATATAAGGTCACCAGCTGAGAAATGACAGGAATATACAGCTCCCCAGCAACAGTCATCAAGAGCTGCAGAGGAAGGAGGAAACATATCTGTAGTGTTCACATCACTACCTTTCTGTGTGTGCTGTGTGCTGCTGGTTTAGCAGAGCTTTTTAATTGAAAACAGCTGCCTGCTGCTGCTGGAGACAAGGTTGATAAGCCAAGTTTGTGGGCCAGAATCATTTCAAGTAACCACTTTCACATTACAAATAGTGGTGATTATTAATAAGTGCAGCTTTAACAGCCAATAGTTAACTACCTCTAGTCAGTAAAACATCACAGAGATGCAATCATTTATGATTATGTTTTAATAGGGTGGAGGTATCAATGTTACATATCTACATATATATTTGCAATTATTCCAATAATAGATTGCTAGCCATTCTTTGCTCTTGACAAACTAACAATTTGTAAAAGGCCTTTAAAATGTCTGCTGTTTAAATTGTGTATGTCAGTTGTTCACGTTTAAATCCAAAACTATTTTTCATGTTGTCTGAAGCTGGGTGCCAAACCTCAATTTCTTTTAAGCAGTTACCACATCTATCTATAGCATCAAGTTTTAAAGAGTGTTAAGTATCAAAAGTTGGATTTAACTGCCAGGTCAAATTCAATAAACATCGCTAACATTAGCCTATGTTTTATTTCAGAATCAGAATCCTTTATTAATCCCTTGCAGGAAATTGTTGAGAGATCAGAGCGATTTAGGCAATCCTCCTTATTTAACACTGGTATGTTAAGTTTGCTGGGATATTTTGTCAAATGAAAAAAAAGGTTAAATTATGTTTATATTGCTTAAACTGTAAGGTCTTAGAGAAAAAAGTACGCTAGGTATTGATAACAAAGGTGTCATACTTGTATTACAATTGATACCCAGAAGTAATGTTTCCTTTCAAATCACAGAAAACACTTATCTGGATGCCTAGCTATACATTTTTTATTGTTATTTGTGTTCATTTGATAATTGAAACTCGTATTACCGATATGCTCATGGTTTCTGAATTTGAATCCATCCAACACTCAGAGATCCATTAAGATTCCACTGAGATCTGCAGTCAGCCTTTATTAACTTAAAGCAATTCCTCACCCAAAATCTCTGTGAAGCTCTCACCCCTGTACACTTGAAAGGTAGCTGTAAAAAGTTCGTAGCATGATTCTTCACACAGAACAGCAGCTGTGCTCAGCTTGAATTTAGTCAGCTACAATGGATCCCAATGGTGACAAGTTTTCACTGTGGGAAAGAAGTATCAAAGCACCCGAAGAAACTTCTCAAACCACTGTGTTAGCATACTCTCCTTCTCCACTGTCAGGGTATTTAGTCTCATTTTAAGGAAAGGAAATATTAAAAGACAGCATAGAAATTAGAATGTCAGAAAGAAAACTGCACTTACCTGGTTACACAACCCATTCAAACTGTTAATTCTGTACAACAGCAACATGTTAGACAGAATGACAGGAAAGAGAAAAGAGTTGATTAGCAGCATTGATATGATGTGTAAAACAGCAACAGGGACTTGATTACAGGGAAAAATAGGTACAGTAAATCTGAAACCTGACATGTTTTACATAGTAAGTAAGGAATTGAATTGGTTGTTGTTGTGTGTGACTCAGTAAACCAAGCTGCAGTTTATTTCAGTGTAATTCCAGTGTAATTTATTATTTCACCACTTATGATGTATTAATGACTTACTTACACAGACACGTGGTCCTGATAATATCCAAGATTTTCCAGTGTGTACTGTCACTGTGAATAGAAACTCTCACCCTGCCAGTCTTTTTCCACTCATTGACTGCTCTTAATCCACTAAACTCCTCTGGGATGTTGATGTTAATGGATGTTGGTGTCTCTGACAGCGGATCCAGACAGTGAGTGCTGTTGATGCTGATGAGCCATCAACAGGACACAAGTTTTTCTTCAGCCTGGCCGCTGAGGGGACACACCGCAGCAACTTCACTGTCCGAGACAATGGAGGTAGGTAACACTTGACCAGACACAGACTTACTGACCACTGAAATCTGATAAAAGTGCATTAATAATAGACATTAAACAAAGGAATTTACTTGATGTGAAATGCTTTAATAACTTTAAGTATAGAATACAATTTTTAGCTTTCCCACTGATGTACACAAAAACAACAAAATAGCAAGAAAGAAAGTATCCACTCCATTAACTGTAGGCTATAGTTCCATATTTACAATACATAAGAATGGTATCAATCTTCTCATCTAACTCCCTGCAAGAAAGTGAACAAGATTATTTCCCAAATGGTGGAACTAATATAATATTTCTTTAAATATTAAAATTCTCTAGTAAAGGATTCAGTGTGTTGTGTTTGTGTTTTGTCGTCATTAGCAGTTCATCAAAATTTCTTGATTTTATATTGTTAAACTTTTTTATGGAGATCAGTGAATATATTGTTTCTGTTACTAAAGCAGAATGAGTGACTAACGCCTTGTTGCACCCACATTTCTCTTTCCAACCTGCTAATGAAGTAATTTTTCTGTGTGACAAAGCGTCACATACTGTGCTGCAGGTGTGCTACAATCATCTTCTAACAGGACTTTTTCTAATTCAGATAACACTGCCAGCATCCTGACACGCCGAGCCAGCTACAGCCGCCTTCACCAGAGTGTCTACCTGGTTCCTGTGGTGATCACTGATGGCGACTACCCCATGCAGAGCAGCACCGGGACCCTCACTGTGAGGGTGTGCACCTGTGACCATGAAGGCAACATGGAACTGTGTAACCCTGAGGCTCTGAGCAGCTCCCCTGGCCTCAGCACTGGAGCACTCATCGCCATCCTCCTGTGTGCCATCATACTGCTGAGTAAGTTTTGGGGAAATGTTTGTGTGCATCAGTATCCACCAGTGTTCAATTCAACCAATACAGGGGTACACCAGCACTAAGAAATGATTAGACTAAAAAAAAGGCTGTACATGGATAGTGCAGTAGTCGTAGATTTTAGTAGATGGGCTGTATCAACACCAGGGATGCTGTGGCGTTAGAAACTGGGTTTGCAGCCCACTGTGACTGAATAATTGCGATACAGAAGCAAAAACTTGTAGTGTAATGGCACTCACAAAGAAATTGTACTTAATGTGGATCAGCCACATCGTGGCCAATAACTGATTTGCCCTAATAAGATTAGTATTGGCTCTGATACCAGTGGAGATTGGATCGCTGACTCCCTGTCTTCCACAGCAAATGGAGTTTGCATAGTTGTCACAAAAATACATTGCAAAATACAAATTAAATACAAACAGAACAAAATGCAAAAATTAGAATAAATAAATTATTGTGAAAATTTACTAAAATAAAAGACAATCCTCTTTTTTTTACCATAAAAGCTTGTCATTGAGGATATATTTGATGCTCTTCAGATGCAAAGTATTTGCCCCCAGCTCACTTTTATGTAGTTTTCAAGATGTCAGTGCAAAAAGTGGCCAACAGCCTGAGCCTCCATTATCTCCCAATAGCAGTAGTATTTTTTTCTATTGAGTCTCAGAAATAAGATAAACAATAGTAACTAACCCTCAGCCCTTCTCTATACAAACAATGAACTCACACACTGCTACAAAACAGGCTCAAAATTCTGTGTGCTGTAGGGGAGCTAAAATGTTTTTCGGTGCCATTTTCAAAAAAAAAAAAAAAAAAACCCTAGAAGATAATGCCACAAAGCTCCTCTTCAGAAAAAAAGAAAGAAGGAAACATCATTAATATTGTTAATAAACACACTGTAAAACAGGGAAAAAAAATTTGAATGTAAAGATATTTTTTACATAGAAATCAAATAGCAGGAAAATGATTTGGACAGTTATGAAATGAAGGGTATGTACACAACATGTAGCCTGTTTGATCACACTTGCATTGGCCCAGTGCAGCAGTTCCATTTCTACAGCGTTGTAAACACAAGCAGCTGTTGTACTTTTTCATTTGCTGTAATCGAAAACAATGTTGGTTCAGAGCTCCAGTCTGCTGCTGCTCGTCAGAATCAAACCTCATATGGAAATGAGTGCATCTCATCTGCCACCACATCCCCACTTATCCTCTTATTCATGCAGTGGTCACAGTCCAGTGGGCTGCTGGGAAAATGAATACATATTGATGCCTCTAAAGGTGCAGTCATTGCAGACTTAGTGGGGACACACACACACAGACAGCAAGACACAAAGATGTATGGAGACACACACACAGGAGGTAGGCAGTGCTGTATTGCACAGTGCAGAGAGATGAGAGCAGCCAGCCAACAACAGCCTGTGCACACGCGCACACACACACACACACACACACCCTGAGTAACATACACAGTAATAACTACTCCTTAACCTGGTTAAGGCAGTAATATACTATTGAGGTTATCATGCAAATGCCTTAATGTGATTATGGAATTTTAGTCTGACAAGCTGCCATATGACAGAACAGCTGAGAATACAACTGTACTACATGGTGTGACACAACACAACACAGTGCAGCATGATACCATATAATATGATATGATATGTCAGAACAATACAATACAACACTATACAACATGATATAGGACAATACACTACAACAACATAGGATACAATATAACTCTGTGATACAATACAACACAGTGCTATGCTGAACAGCACAATAAAGTATGATAAAATATAACACAGTGCAATACAATATGACACATTAGGATACAATACTGCAGGGTACTATATACTGTACCAATACTGTAGGGAAGGGTACGATACAGTATGGTATTCCTAGGTTGATCACTGGTGACACCTGAAATTAGGTGACACCAAATAACCACACTGACATCTGAGTGTCAGACATTGTCATTGACAGCTGTGGGTTTATCCAGAACAACTTCATTTCCACTAACGTTCCCGACACAGAAATTTTGATATAAAGAAATAGATGTGGATATATAATAGCCAGCAGTTCCAAAGTGAGCTGAGGGCAAACTACATGCAGATTGCTGCTCATGTTCAGCCACAACAGTTCTTCAAGTGCTCTCAACTGGAATGAACACCAGAGAAAAGATATTACAGCAAAGGGTGCAGGCAGATCCATGTGTAGTTGATCTGATTACTGAATCCTGGTGTGCTTGTAACTGTGCAGAGTGAACTCAGACCAAATGCAAAAATACACTGGCTTTTCAACTAATGTTCTCACTCATAGAAAATGTGTGATAACACATGTAAATCGCACCTGTACAAAAGCAGAAAATATTGTCAGCCATGTATCTACACCAGAGCAAATGGTTCAGTTCAGTCTGGTTCCTTAGAGAAATCACACTGTTTGGAATTGGAATTATATTAAACACAGCCTTAAGCTGCAGTATTTTAGCAATGTTGATATGCATGAGTGTATTCATCGTCACCTCAACCATCACATCACTGTTTTCTTTTTTCCTTCTCTGCATTTGTCCATCTCTCTTCCACAAGACAACTCTCTCTGCTCTGTACATAATGTACACTAACTGTCCTCTTCATCTATACAAATCTTTCTTGTTCTGTCAACCTTGACTTTTTTAATTCTCTTACTATCTGATATACTCCCATTCACATCACAGCTCATGTTCTCCTGCTCCTCTGCAGCCATTACCTGCTGTGATTTGTAGCGCTTCTGTGTGTGCATTATTGGTTATTTCAGCTCCTGACCTTAACTCCACCTCTGCTCTTTCTTGTTGCCACTGTGCTCTAGCTCTTGCTTGATTTAAATTCAAACTAGCTTGCATGAGCTTAGCCAATCAAATGTTCTGCATAATTATTTATGGCTGAGCCTTCTGAAATCAAAGGCTTCTGTCCCCTTTTTTCTGCCTGTAACCAGCCTGTGCAGCCCCTGTAATTCTACACTTATTTTGGGGTATAATGCATCTACACTGCGTCTGTTTAGCAGTCCATGTCTTGGTCTGAATCAAGATGAGATGTGATGCTCACAACTGCACCCCAAAGCTTACTGTTTTACTTGATGATGTTTATGTTATTGTATAGTATTGTGTTAGTTGGAGATTAAAAGATTATTCCAGTTTATTACAAAATGAAGTGAAGCTGGTGAACTCCCATGGCTAATTCCTCTCACCACATGGGGGAAGTTACGGTTGTCACTCCCTGCACCTTCAATTCAATTCAATTCAGTTCACTTCAGTGTTATTTATATAGCGCCATATCACAATAAAAGTCATCTCAAGGCACTTTTCATACAGAGCAGGTCTAACATACTCTTTAAAACAGGTATTTACAGAGAGACCAACAGATCCACCATGAGCAGCACTAGGAGAGAGTGGAGAGAAAAACTTCCTTTAAGAGGCAGAAACCTCAGCAGAACCAGACTCAGGGTGGGTGGCCATCTGCCTCGACCGGTTGGGTTAAGAAGGGGGGCGGGGGGCTATTATACTAATAGCAGTATAAGTAATTTCTAATACTAGCAGCAGGTGTTGAGTGGGTTGTAGGAGCAGCAGGAGACTTGTCATCACAGATCAGACTCTACAGCTCCAGAGGCAGAAATACCTGCAGAAAGTGACAGAAGAGGAGAGAGAGACGGAAGAGCACAATACTACAGGAAAGGGGAGATACTGAGTTAGTAACATGTGGAGAGTGATGAGGTCAGAGTCTACATGAGAAATATATTACTGTACATTTTCCTCATTCACTCATTCATCTATGTGTGGAAACACAGCTTTGGAAAAGAACCACTTAAAATGTGCGTTAACCTTTCACAGGAGAGTATGTTAAATATGTGCTCAATGGAAACACACTAAAAAGCTTCAGATTTGTGAGAGGCAAGAAGCAGCCTGCCACACAGTCTGTATGTATGAACAAGGTGCTATCACAGCTCTTTTTTGGTGCAGTTTTGTTTTACATCTAAATAAAGCAGTTTAGATAATTCAGCAAAACTGCTGATTTGTTTGCACCTGTCTGCTTCATTGTAGAGATGTCAGACAGATGCTCCCAGACCTCAGCAGTTAACTTGCTGAGTACATGTTGTCTTAACAAATAAAACAAAGTCACCAAAATGAGACCACTGGAAGAAACTGAAAATTTCCTTTCACTTATTATCTGCCCTCAGTGGCTGTATATTCCTGTCAGTGCTGTGTTGTGTACTGTACTGTAAAGCTGTCTAATCCTGTATCTTTGTGCTGTTGTCTCCTCCAGTGATCGTGGTTCTATTCACAGCATTAAAACGCCAAAGAAAGCAGGAACCTCTCATCATCTCCAAGGAGGATGTCCGGGACAACGTGGTGAGCTACAACGATGAAGGCGGCGGCGAGGAGGACACCCAAGCTTTTGACATCGGAGCACTGCGGCACCCGGATGCCGCCGCTGCCTTGGAGGATTCTGCCAAACAGAGACGTGACATCATCCCCACTGACACCCTGCTGTACCCGCCGCACCGTCGCCCCACCCCCGCCGCCTCTGGCCTCATCATGCCACCGGTCAGCTTGGCATCGAGGGATAACGGGGACGTACGTGAATTCATCAACCAGAGAGTTCTGGAAAACGACTGTAACCCGACAGCGCCGCCGTACGACTCACTGGCCACCTACGCCTACGAGGGGGCGGGCTCAGTGGCCGAGTCCCTGAGCTCACTGGGCTCAGCTTCATCTGAGGCGGAGCAGGACTACCACTATCTGAGTGACTGGGGGCCCAGGTTCAGGAAACTAGCAGATCTGTATGGAGCCGAGGATAGTGACTTCTCCTAACACAGATGCCACAAACACACATGCATACACACACGCACACCTCCATGTCAAAGACAGGTTCAGTAACATTTTGACCAATGCAGGGCCAGGGACAGCTACATCTAACTGCAAACTCAGAATAAGAGATTGTAAACGTTGCTGATGAGCTTTAAGAAAATGTGAAAAAATACAAACACACACTCCACAGGAAGAACCAACAGATGTGCTGGCAGATGTTAATTCCATATAATGGGAAGAACACCACCTGATCTTTGATCTGCCTTCATTGCACATGGATCCAAAAATGGAGCTTACAAAGTATTTTTCAAAAGTCCTAAATATCAGTTTTTGGGTAATGTAAATCAACCAGCACAACGGTGGAGCCAAAGATCTTCAGTTTCACCAGTGTGAACCTCTTCAAAGACTCATTTCAGGCCTGAATGCAGTTTAAAATCAAAATTGGACTCTACTTTGTATTGAGAATTGGGCTTTCAGGTTTTGCTTTAATCTCCCCGGGGGTTACCAAATAACCTTTTTGCAGAGTGTTCTTGTGCTTTAAATGTGCCATCCAAGGCAGACGGAATGAAGTGTTTGGAACCAGGTCAGTCAACAAAACCGCAGTGTAGTTATTTCAGGACTGGGCCAGACACACTGAACACTGCAGATATGAAGTGAAGAGCGTGGGGAAGACTTTTTTTTTTTTTTTTTTTTGACTAAGTGCCCTTCTGCTGCCCTTCGAGCTGAACTGTGGATGCCTGTAGGCTGGCTGAGACTGGAGGGGGCTAATGACTCTTACATGATTGCTTTTTGTCGTTTTTGCTGTCTTGTACAAAATGACCATTCCAGAGGAGCTGTTCTGAAGAGTCCTCTCCTGAAAATCGCCTTCTTCGGAACACAGAGTAAAAGACAACTTGTATGACTAAATGCACTGATTTCTTTGTGTTTACGCAGGTTTTTAGATTTTTTTGTGTTGTACACAAAAAGAAGATCCATGTTAACTACATAATTTCTAGATTTTTAGCTTCTTGACTAAGTGTATGTTGTGTCAGAACTGTGGTTGAACTGAGTTATATTGGAGGTAAACTAAGTTCTGCAAATCTTTAATTTTACTGGAGTATTTTCTCTTAAAACAAAATACAACTTCAGATATCACACAGACAGCTGCAGAACAATGTTAGAAGTATTTTCATTGGGAATATTCTTTACATCTACACGAAGGACCTGGGGAAGCCCCGTCTTCACAGTAGGGCTGTCTCTTTTTATTTGAGAATTCAAACTGCTGTTTGAATGTGAATTCTAAAAACTTAAAGCTAAATTTGTTTAAGTGCTTCAAGCCATTTGTAAGCTGCACCGATCATTATTGTCATTATAACATTATGTTGTCGACCCTCAAGAGAATTACCACCAACTCTGCTGATCTCAGTTCTATGGAGTGTTTTATTGTTTTGGTGTTAAGACCCACAATTGTACTGTTCTGGTTCAGCCTAACAAACTCAGCCTCATTTCCAGCAGCAGGAGGCAGCTGTTTTCAGTCAGAAAGCTCTAACAAAGCCAATGTACACTGCCTGTCCAGCACCGAACAGCAGAGAAAATGTCTGACTCAGGAGATAGTCTAGACCAAACCAGAGCTAAAAGGAGAGTACATAAGTATAGACAGGAGCTTGCTAACACATAAGCCGCAACAGCAAGTAATGTGAGAATATGCTAATATGTTCTCTTTAATCAGTACATTTGGGAAATAAGGACTCATTTTCTTCTTGCTGAGAATTAGATAAGAAGATTGATATTACTCTTTTAGAGTAGCATAAAGACTCAAAAGGAGGAGACAGCTTGTCTGATCCTGCCAAAGGGAAACAAATTAATTAACAAAGTATCTAATTGTCTAACTTAATTTTTTCAATACAAAGTGTCAAAACTGTTTTATGGCTGGATGCAGTAAGTTCATAGAATCTCTGCTGGTTGACTGACAACAGGTTTAATTAAAAACAGAGGTAACAAGCAAGACATGCTAAGCAGTTAAACCAGCTGAGAAGTAATGTGCAGAAGCATTTTGGATTCAATGGATGCAACTGCCGTACTGTAGTATTACCACTGATTATCTTGTCAGTCAAGACACGAACCAGACCGAGGCAATGCAAATGAACAGAACCTTCACAGTTTTACAGTGTAACATAACACTAGGATTAGGCTATGTGGGTTGTGTTCAAAAGAATTTAATGATCATGAATAATGAATAAATGAATGAATGAATTACCTTTCTTTATTGGTTCAAAGTAGATGTTTTTGGAAAAAAGTGACAGACCTACTTCACAGCCAGCATTGCATCTTCAATGACTGGTAAACCCATTTTCAGCATCATATCATTTCCTGCTCGCACCTGTTTTCTCCTATGTATTTGCATAGTTTGAGGATATGATCCAAATGTTTTTGCCCAAAGGTATTCTGGCACAGATTTCACTTGCTGCTTTTGTTTGGAACTGCATTTATTTACTGGTTGATTTGCTCAGTTTTATTCAGCCCACCCTTGTGTCTCATTCAGTGACGTGAGGTTCTATGGATAAATGTTGTAATTAACTAATACTGGCAGGCAGTGTATTCATCATTTTTCTTTGATGTACTGAAGCAAAAGATCAAAATCACAACGGTCGACCTCAGTGCAGCGTTAAAAAACATTAGTTTCCAAGCGAGGGATGAAACTCTGAAGTCAGGGTCTTTCACTGATTCAGACTTTTTATTATTCCAATTTGATATCAGGCATTTGTATTGTGTTTTGACAGTTCCAGTAAAAGCAACAGTTTGTTCCAGTTGTGTTTTGTGACCGTGATCTGCTCTGAAGGCTTAAAACTAAAATGTCCACATATTTTTCTTTATATTGTAATTCATTCTTTTTTGTACCAAATACTTAAAGGACACAATGATGATGTTCCTGGAGGCAAAAAATCTAAATAACCTCCAGCTTCACTGTTTTTTAATGTAATTTTGGGGGTGTGAAACTTGCTGTTGGCAGTCTACCGTCTGTATATGATGATGTATTATCAAGTTGTTTAATTTTATCAAAATAAACTTTTACAGTTAAAATGTTGTTTTCTTTACTACAGGAAACCATTGTCAGCCTTATTACATCTGTCTCTTCTGCTAACCTTGCTCATTAAAAGTGCCTGCTCTGAAAAATGGCTGAAAATGAATCTCCACTGAGAGGGGAAAGTACGTAAAATATCACTTTTGACTGCTATGCTAGTAATTTTTTCCACATCCAGCAGCAGAAACAAACATGTTCTTCAGTAAAAAGTATTTCCTATGCACCTTTTTACAGCCTCAAAGTAAAGCAGGGACTAACATGTAAACATTACTAAAACTCTTGTAATCGTCCTGGACCCTCTCCTCTTCTCTCTACATAAGGACAGTTGGTGCTGTCATACACTGACAAGGCTTCTACCACCGCTATGCTGATGATACCCTGTTATTCTCCTGTCATTCCCCTTGTCTGACACTCAGGTGGAGGCATGTTATCGCTGTTTGTTTGGATGACATGGCAGAGCGGTTGTCAAGGCATCACCTAAAGCTCAACCTAGACAAGTCTGACTTTCTGTTCTTCCAGGTGAAAGGGTCCCTTCGCCAAGACCTGTCCAGTACCACTGACAACACACCCCAGACACTCATCCAGGCACTTGTTATCGTCTACCTGGATTATTTCAACTCCCCTCTGTGTCGCCTTCAGACCTGCGCAGTTAATCCAGAATGCTGCTGCTGCCCATGCCTGATTTAAACTTCTGATACCACCCTTCTTCTCCTTTTACCATACTGGCTCCCTGTTGTTGGTTGCGTCCAGTTCAGAACTCTGGTGCTGGCCCACAGGGTCAAACCCTACACCCAAGCTGACTTCTACTCTCCTTTCTGTGTTCTATCTCCATAGTTGTGGAATGAACTTCCTACTGATGTCAAAACAGCAGAGTCACTGCCCATCTCCCATCCTCCACTGCAAGTTACACATCCACCTTTCCAGACTATCTCAACAACCTTTGCTTGTGATTATATCTAATTTCTTTAAAAAATATCTTAAAGCTCTTGTACTGTAGTGCTGAACATGCTTTTAGTTATCTCTTTAAAAGGGATACACACTGGTTGATATCTAGCTCTGCTCCTACAGTATAATGTAATGTCTGTCAGTCATGTTGTCAAGTTGCTTGATATTTGATCCCTCTTGATTGTCATGACACACCGGACATTTGGCTTAACATCTGAAAGTACACACATCTGTCTGGTAGTGAGCTGCTGGGACATTACTGATGTGTTGTATTTTTGTCACCACAAATTCTGAACAATAGCGTCTTTCAAAAATGGGCCAGTGTTGCCTTTATATGAATTTTTTAACTCCCCGTGACCATGTTTTTCTCAGTAAATGAAACAGAGGAATGAATAAATAACCTACATAGTTAGATAAAACAGAATTACATAAAAGATTCACACATTTTATTCTCGTCCAGAGTCAGACAGAAAAAAGATGTAGTAAAACTGCTGAGAGTTTTTTCTTTGACAGATTTTTTTTTATCTTTTTTGGGTGTGTGTGTTTGGTGTGTGTGTGTTGGGGGGGCAATTTTTAATGGGAATGGGCAGATTTTAAACCTTCAGCCCTGTTCTACTCTGTGCACCATCTGTCAGCAGCTGATGGACAGTAGACTGTGAGAGGTAGAGCATATCAGTCACTTCAGTCCATCTTTCTGTGTGTGTGTGTGTGTGTGTGTGTGTGTGTGTGTGTGTGTGTGTGTGTGTGTGTGGTTACCCAGTGGCAGCATTAGTGATGACAGCTGGAACTTTACCATGCTGTGAGTACCCTGCGTGCCTCCATTAGTGCTTCATATTTTTTCTCACTGTTAATCTTTGATGGGTATGTCATGTAAGGAGATAAAAAATGACTGTCAAACTCACTAACCCCAACCCTGCACAAACACACACACACACATACACACATTGTATATTTAGAAATGCACACACACAGATTCATTCAAAAATGCATGACCATTCATTCTTCAAGGCACAGATTGAACGCGGTGCTGAGCTGCTTCACTGGGATGCTCAGCTCTGTGTGGCCCGCAGGGCTGGGCTTTTCCCTCCACCACAGGCAGAACACACACCCAGGGAGCAACTGGAGAAGGCTGCTGTTGGGAGAGACTGAGGACAAGAGCAGGAATCAGTTCTGTTAGCAACCAAGTAACACAGGCAAATGTCTTTATTGCCAGCTGCATTGAAAACAAGTTGAAAACAGGAGGTAACAAAGATTCATAAATCAGATGCCATCATGTACATTTTTCGTTTTCAGTGGGACAGTGGGCCAGGGACAAGAGCAGGTCAAAGCAAGTTACAGGCACAAGGTGCTCCTTATCCCAGTGGTGCTGAGGGGTCAGAGAGAGCTGCCTTATTTTAAATAAGAGACCATATGCCCCCGATTTACACCTTAAACTTTAATTATATAATACTTTCCAAAAGCAGGGTGGAAGGAGTACTAGAAAAATTACAATCAAGTACAGATACATTTTACTCAAGTAGAAGTAAAATTACTTGTGTAAAAATGTACTTAGATAAAACTAAAAATGTACTATATAATGATGATAATGAGTCAGACACTTGCTTGTACCTGATAATTTCAAATATGCACTATATATGTTTTTTTTTTTTTTTTTCCTTTTGCTGATAGGATATCCAGAGGATATCCAAATCAATGTGTAACACACCATGGGTAAACCTGGAAATGATTTTACAATGAAGCAAGTACCCATGCTGTCACACATAATTGTTTAACTTAGATCGAAAGTTTCAACTTCTAACAACAGCTGCTGAAGTGGAAGCTGATTTCTCCTCGAAAATGAAACCAGAAATATGTGTCACTTTTTGAAAGAGAAAAAGTTGGATGAGTCTTACAGGAGGTAATGGAACAGAGGGTTAGCCAAGACATCATGACTTCAGCTTTCTGCGTCTGCCCTGTTCACCATCTCAGTTTAGCATTATAGAAATATATATGTATACATATTTTTTAAAAAGCCAAGAACTGTCCACAAGTTGGACACTCACTAATATAACCTTCTGGAATGAGCATGGGTCCAGTCACAGTTGTCAAGGGAAAGGAGCCTCAGCACAGAACATCTGGACTGCATTTAGCTCGACGTATTCACACTCTTCAGTTCTTCTCAGTTCCATGCATCCCAACAGACAAAGTATATAGTGAGGGGACACAGTCACTAAAGCACATAGTAGTAATAAGGTGAATAAATGATAAAACAAATGACTCATACTAATTTTACTTTCACGCGTTAGCATGCTAACATTGGCTAATTTACACTAAACACAAAGTGCAGTTGAGTCTGATGGGAATGTCATTAGTTTAGTAAGTATTTGGTGTCTTTTCACACTGTGTCTTAAAACATTGTCAGGTATCCATTTGAACATTGGTAGTTACAAAATCAGCAGCAGAATAGAAATGCATTCCAAGTCATTCACAGGGTGTAACGTGTTTGTGTCTTCTATACATTTGACAGAGGAGATTCTCCATATTCTCCATGAATCGAGATGTTAGTGGAAAGGGAGACGACAAACTTAGAAATCTTTCAGTTGTGTTATTTATTTAACCTGTTTGTTCCATTTTAAGACATGATTAAAACATTATTAGCTATCATCTTATTTTCCAATCAACAGAAGTGGCCAAATTTTAGCATCTATCTGCTGTCTATTGGACCACACTGATTAAATGAGAAATATTACCAGATGCAGTCCAGTAGAGATGAATGACAAGGATGTGGTAAAGAAGTAAAAGTGGTGAAGTTAGAGAAATAAAAAATTAAATAGAGAAACAGACGTGTTCAAACTACAAAGGCAGTAAAGTCAAAGCAGAGAGAGGAGGAATATGAGATTAAATGAGAGAGAGATGGCAGAGGGAGAGAGCACAAATCACGTCCTTAATCTAATGTTTAATACTCAATATTTAATCAGATATAATTAATTACAAAGTGTTTAATAATATTTCCCAATGATTAAAAGATTATCCTCTGCTTTGATTATTATAACCTCCAAACATATACAGGATTAGATTTTTTTAAATGAATCTCCTCTTTCCTCCTTTGTCTTGATGGGGAGCACATGTGAAGACACGTTTTGAATGATTGAACTCAGTCTGAGCTTTTCTAAATGTGGCAGAGCCACTTAACTTCTGAGTTCAAGCAAAGAGCTGCACGTCAGTTTGGTTTTTTTTTTTCTTCTATGGTGCAACCTGCAGTCTTGGCTCACCTGCCTTTCATTAACATTTACCTCAATCTCAATCCATGGTACTGCTACTGTTCCATTTTCCTACTTTTTTCTCCTTCATTAGTTCATACAGCTCACTGTTCATGTTTTCATTGTGCTTTTTCCATTTAGACACAGTAATTTAATACATCCTGTACACACAGAGCAATATTATCATTCATTTAGAGTTATGTTTGTGTCCACCTAATGAATGCAGTTCCCCTGTACATCTAATATTCTCTCTCCTTTTAGCTCTGTTTTTGGTCTCTGCCAGCTCCTGAGGGAAATATCTGGCTCTTATGCTGAGCAACATGAACATACAGCACCACAAATCTACAACTCAACCAGACGGAAACACAGTGGATGAGACACGCAAATCAGGGGCTGCATCCATTAACATATGTGTCCTGCTGCCTTCAGATGGCTGCAGAGATTTAATGAACTGAAGGAGAAACTTTTCAAACAGTATAAAGAAGCTGTGGACAGAAAATACTGTAAGAATGATATTAATTTATAAGTGATTGCAGACAGGTTTATCAACAATCCCACTCTGACATTATGAAACATTTTTTGCAGATTTCAACAAGAATTAAGTTTTCTGTTTGATAAAGTCACCAGACTGACAGAAAAGTGACACTGAGCCAGTAGCAGACGCACAACATCTAGGATCCAGTTCCCATCAAAGTACCAATGCCTCTTCACCCACCTGTGCAACGTGAGCACCAAAACAGCAGACAGACAGACAGACAGGCAGAGAGAATTTCAGGACCAGTGCAAACAGTCAGAGCATGGTTAGCACCTTGTTTTTAACTTTGCCTGTGATGTTTGGTGTCAGGCAGGGAGCGTACTGTGAGTCTTTTCACTGAAAACAGCTGCTGCTGTTGCTGGAATGGAAACTGGTGAGAGGTGAGTAAAAGGCTAAAAACCTGTAGAGCTGAGGGAGACTGTCACTAAATCATTTGATATATCATTAATGCAGCTTTAATATATGCAGTTCCCCATTGGCTTTGCATCAGACCCTTAACATGAGTTAACAATTATGCAAATAAAATGGGTAAACTCAGTTCATGTAATTCCATTCTCTACACCCCTGCTCATTAATAATAAGGCATCTTAATGCCCACATAAGCATATAGATTATAACCCAATCATGGCCCATCTGCATAATCAAGCAGTGAAATGAAGCTTGAAGCTGTTGCTCAGTCAGAAGGCTCTCCATCCTTCTCCACAGCCTCCATCTGAGGGCTCCTCTGAAAAAGACAGAGGAAAGAGGACATGAAGAACAGAGGTGAGGGTGAGGTGCCCTCTGGAAGACAGAGAAGTGGTGTTTACAGGTGTGTGTGTGTGTGTGTGTGTGTGTGTGTGTGTGTGTGTGTGTGTGTGTGTGTGTGTGTGTGTGTCAAGAGTACAAGACTTGAAGAGACAAAGGTTTGAAGAGTGTGTGAAACTGTGAAGTTGGGTGTGAAACTGAGGAAGGTGTTAGAGTGAGGACACAGACACTGAGCTTCCTGGTGGAGGAAGAACCTGTTCAACTGCACTGTTGATTTTATTTGTTGATATGATTTATAAATTGTCCAGTTAACCTTACATTCATCAGTTATTAAAGGACAAAGCATTACAGTTAAGGAAACACCTGGTGTAAAATGTGATGTCTGTGGATTAGTGCTGTTGTGGATATTATTTATTACAAAATAATATTTACATAACGTGTGTGTATCATTGTCCACATATTACAGTCTGTGTTGTGGTTTAGTGAAGCTCGTCGTCAAAATCAAATTAATCAGTTAAAACCAATACAAAATGGAGAATTATACACCAAAAAAAAAAAAGTTCCAGTTAACATAAAGAACACACGACCTTTGAGTGGAATATGTGCTAAAAAAAATCTAAATGGCTTTAATCTCAAAGGTTATTTCATAGAAGTACACACAGTGAAATATGTGTTTGGACATGTAACAAATCTAGAACAGTCTCTGTATATGTTTTACTTCTCATCACTGAGGGACATTTTAGAGAGGCTTCTGAATGTCCAAACATGTGAGCAGCCATTCTTATCTGGACAGAGTGTGGTGTCTTCACCAGCAGCATACTGTAACCTGGTACCCATTACAACTTGAGCTTCATTGCTTTATTACCGTCTTGTGATGTTTTTTTGTTTTTTTTATTATTTATTTTTATTTATTTATTTTGTCTTGATGACAGGGGTTAATAATGCTTTAGTGTTAGTGCTTCATATTTATACATGTGTACCCAACTGGCTAGCCATTGGTGTTTTAAGCATACTCATCCATTTCAACCCCTGTGCCCTGAAAATAAAAACATCCCTAGAGTCATCCCTGGCCGGATAAAGAGCCTTTTGTGCTGGAGCTTCCCTCAGCAGTGACTGACTGTCAGCAGCTGGGACATGCAGTCTGTCACTGTAAAAGCTTATTATAAGACTGCTGAAGCCATGGAAACATTCATGATGTGACAGCTCTGTTGCAGATAGGTGGCTGCTGAGCTTTTAACCTATTAACCAACAGTGTTTGCAGGTCTAGTTTACTGCACTGAACAGTATGAACAGTATGAACCAGTAACAGAACTACTAACAGAAGTGATTACAATCAGAAACAGCACCACACCATCATGCCATAATGAGCAGTGACTGCATACTGATGTGAGCAGCTTAGCTCAGGAAAACACTGAACAAAATATATCATCAATTATGAATCTTTGAATGAAACAACATTCTTTGAATTAGCAAAGTGAATGTGCAATTTTCATAATCATTAAGTGATTATTCTGAATAAAAATGTAATGTTGCTCTGTGTTTGCCGACACATTGTTGGAGTTCTGCTGTGCAAAATGGAAGTTTTTCATTTCAAAATTCCAGTTAAAAGTTCCAGTTAAAAGTGTATTTTCAAGTGAACTAAATTTGAACATTTGTGTTCTTGTTCTGAAAAATGAACTGAAAAGGAAACACTGCAATTATGACCAGTTCATGTGTGGGATCTCATAGCTGAGCTGAAATTCAGATCACTTGTCTGCCGGATGTGAAGAGAGTATTTAATGAAGGCAGTAATTACATCTCATCATGTCCACCTCACATCACTCCCCTCACCCAGCTAAAACACACCTTTATGAGACATGATTGAGACGCATGTGGCCATCAAAGGCAGAGTGTTGCTGTGCCTAAAAATAGGTTGTTTTTTTTTCTGAACTGAAATCCTGGCAAAGCACACCTCTCTAATTCTCTGCTCAGCATACAAGATCAATGACTAGACCTTTCCACTGTAAACAGGCCTCTAAATGGGATTATTTCTGTGCCCTGTTTCTTCAGTGTAAGATAAATACATACAGTACATACAAACCATATGTGGATCTGTCAGTGATGCAAAGCAGATCAGTTGTCTTTGTTTCCTGTGCTCATGCATAAGCCCTCAATCTGATTCTCATACAGTGAGACCAGATCTGTGGTTAGTAATGGGATAAGATGATCTGTTTGTGCCTAAAAGCCAGAGCAACACATGTGATACTTTATTTAGCACTATACTCCATGATTCACCCACTGCCGCTGAATTACATTCTGGATGTACTGTATCCTGTCATTTCCTTTATTAGTCTTGGTGTCACATGGGAATATAACACAGAAACATCAAATAGGGTGAAAGTCCATTCACAAGATAAGAGACCTG
Organism: Lates calcarifer; assembly: GCF_001640805.2. NCBI lineage: Eukaryota > Metazoa > Chordata > Actinopteri > Centropomidae > Lates > Lates calcarifer. The sequence continues at coordinate 23,687,708 of NC_066836.1, forward strand.
ACATTTTATAATTTCTCAAAACAAAACCAAAAACACATGTATCACAAAAACATAATGATATACAAACCAAAAATACAAACACCATACTGCTGAGAATAACATTTATTTTATTGAATCTTAGTTATACAAAATTTAGACTTTATAAATACATATTATTAATACGTGTATCTTTTTCAGGTATGGAAATTGTAATCAAAATCCAAAATAACAATAATAATAATAATGATGCAGATTTCATTACAAGTATAACACATTTGTGTACTGGAGCATCTGGCAGCTAAAGAGCAACATATTTTTTTCAGAAGCTGGTGAGAGTGAGAATGTTGGACTTGTACACTGACATGACTCTAGATGAATACCAGTGGTGGGCTGTCAAGGCCAGCAAGGCCTTCTCTGCTGGCCTAAACACTGTCGCAATCACTGAATTATATTTTTCTGTGTGTTTTTTCCATTCATACTATATGTATTAAATAGTTCTCAATAGTCTATTCTCTTCATCTCACAGCTTTCCTCTTGGTTGTGCTGCTTCCAATACAGTCTGTTTATGTTAGAGCTTTTATCCAATCAGATTTGTTGCCAAATTAACAGTAATCTGCCTTGAGGCCTTCAGAATCAACAGTGCAGGTCACTGTAAAACAACAGGCCTGCACTAACATCAACAGTTTCATGTCACTTGATTGGATGGTCAGAGAGCGTACTGGTCAGAGCTAGCAAACCACATCTATAGCTACTAGCACAAGCTAACATGTTAGCATAGATTTAATAGCTGTTTTTTTCAACCCACAACGGCTGAAGGAGGAGAAAGAGTTCAGTGACTGTTGTAGAGGTTATCTGTGCGTCTCAGTTCCAACAATAAGTCCTTTTCTATCTATGGAGGCTAACGCTGAAAGACGAGTCTGCTCAGTCGTAATTCTCAGAGAAGTTTTAATTCACTTTAGGGCTGAGAATGTCCACTCGACACAAGCTGTTTTTATTTGTCTACTAATAATCAGCAGTTTCAGTAAAATGCATGGGAGAAAGGGAAAACCTGCAGAGAGCAACAGCAGGAGACAGAAGAGAGAGCACCAAACTACAGGATAAGATTCAGTCAGTAATGTGCATTAATGAGACATTTATAAGCACCATTCTTAAATAAATACAAAAATTAATGGACTTATTTACATTTCCATAGTAATTATACAATAAGAAACCTATCAAAACATTTTGGGCATTTACTTTGAGGACTTGGAGGGAAAACACAGGCATGAAGTTGAAACAGGAAAAACAAATCCCTGATTCAGGTCCACCAGGTCTGGACTTGAGAGACCCCTAATGGTATCTTCTTTTAGATTCTCCTCCAGAGGACACACTGTTTTCTGCTGCCCTTGTGTGTGTGTGTGTGTGTGTGAGAGAGAGAGAGAGAGAGAGAGAGAGAGAGAGAGAGAGAGATGGCCTTTAAGGCTAGTGGCTTCCCCTCTTCCTGTACCTCTGTAAATTCTTCATACCTCCTTACACTCCCTGTGCTACTGTTAAATAATAGATACTAGCTGCTGCACTGACTGTTCCAACTCTCTCTACAGCTGTGCATCAACACAACCATTATCCATTTACTCCCATGGAGTTGTGTCAGCAGAGGACATGTTTTGATGCAACACAGTACGTTATGTGCAAAATATAACTGGGCAAGCACAAATTGAGACATGTTGCAGAGTTTGTTACACTAAGTCTGTCACATCCCTTTCATGACAGAGTTCTTCAGTCCCCTATATCTTTGTCAGATAGCTTCCATCTTGTGTTATGGATGAAAATCTGTGAGCTCAAGTCACATTGTATTGTATCTAGCAGCTGTAGTAATTATGAGGGAAGCAGGGTGCCTTAATATATATATATATGGATAACTGTTCCACAATTTTAACCACATTTTATCTTTGTGATGATGACAACCAACCTCTCTAGTCTTCAAAGATAACTTCAGAACTTCAGGTCTTATTTTTCCATGTTTGTGGATATAAAGGATTAAGGATGAAGGGATATAAAGGACTGATAGGGAAATGCAACTGGTCCACTATTGAGCAAGAACAGTGTACCCAGATCCACCAAACCAGAGATTTAATTTCAGGTTCAGTGACACTGCAATGTTAATGAATGTTAGAGTTTTCACAGTATTAAATTATCAACACAGTAATGTGTAATATTAACATTTACTAGACTTATTTGAACTTCCAGTGTTAACTTTTTATAACTTGATACAGTGTTAATGAAGATTGGAATTTAACTCAATTAGAGTTGATTTGTTATCACAGAAGAGTTCATTATCAACACTAATGAAAATAATATTTACTCTCTCCAGAGTTATTTAACCTGTAGTATTAAATTAGTAGTAGTAGTTAATTTGATTTCATTGACGGGACTCTAAATCCTGATTCCTGTTAGTTTATGTTGACGTCAATAGCTGTGAGGTTCACATCTTTTTTCAAACCTACACAATGTTCATATTTTCTATAAAAATGGACAAGAATAATACAATGATTTCTGTACTATTATTATTACTATCATATCCTAAGATGAATTTTTACATAAATTCAAATAATTCCAAAGGGTTCTTTTACTTGTTCTTGCCACTGTGTTGAACAGGATACCCTCCAACACATGTATCCACCATTCAGATCCTTACTCTAATCCTAAAAACTTTTACTCAGGCTTGTATCTTGCACAGCGTTATCCAAAAGATCCCCTGGGATGGGAATATGCTCTTGCATACTGATAAGTAAGGATAGGTGATACAATTTTTTTCAATCCTGATACTGATACAGATTTTTTGTATTTCGTCATTTTAGCCAACACCAAGTACTGATCTGATACGAAACCCATTTTTAATGGAACTGCAAAACAACACACACCCTTCATATGGAAGCATTCTGTTTGGGATTATTATAATAAAAATTTAAAAATTTGTAAAGTGATGGAGAACACGATGTATTTGTGCTGGTAGACCTAACTACAGCTTTACACAAGAAGAAGAAAAAACATTTGAGCAAATCATGGCTTTCAGCTGTTTTATTATTACAGAGGTAAAAACAGAAGTCTCAATTTGCAACTGGATTTAACTTGCTTCAACCTGAAGGTCACAGAGGCTGAAGATCTGCTGAGCTCTGCCGGGAGAGGAGCTGCACTTGCACTTTCCTTACAGACATAATTTTGATGCTTGTACCAACCACATGCATCAACAGTGTCAGAGTGCTGAGGCATTAGTAACTCATTAGTACACCCATACCCATAAAACTGGAGAGAAAACTATTCAACTATTTTTATTATTTACTACTGTTATTTTAGTATTTTGCCACAGTAAACACAGTAGTGTTTGAAGTGTAACACACACAGAAAAACCTTTGCCAAGGAGTTAGCTGTGGACATTTGAGGGACAGCTTCCCTGAAAACAAGGAGCCTCACGGGCAAAGAGTGCCCAACCACCAAGGGTGACTTTAAAAAACTGAAGGCACTAAGTTACTATGTTTACTGATAGAAGAAAAAAAAAAATAATTTTGCAAACATCTGGGTTTGAACGCCGGTATGATCCCTCGTGCTGTATGGATGGGACCACTCCCATCAGAATAGTAATGATGATTGATGGGGGTGGGGGGGTGAGAAATATCTTGCATGTCACATCATATCTTGATGTGATGTTGTGTTTTGTCTTCAGCTGCGATGCATAGTCGATCTACTGGGTGTACCTCCAGACCATCTTCAGAGACCATCTTCTGAGTGCCGGGTTGTACACACACGACTATTTTGTTAAAAGATCATCTGGGCACTGGAGACTGAAGGTACCACAAGACCAAAAGTCATCTCATCCTTAACTTTCTCCTCTTGAATTAAAATGATAACTTCCATCATATTCCACAACCTAATCAGTTAATATGACCTTGTTTCAGACACCTGAGGAGTTGTGGGGAAGTCAGAGACTACAGGGCCTACCATTTCCACAACCTGGACGAGGTGGAAAACGTAGGTGTTTGAGTAGATTGAGCTGTAGCTGCTGTGATTGATTCCCCTTTAGGAATCACAAAGTTTACCACTGTTTGATTTAGTTGCCCCTGATGAGCCTGAATATGGTGGAGGCTGATGAAAAAAAGGAGTGCATCGACCTGCTGAAGGCAATGCTTCAGATTGATGCTGATAAGAGGATCACCCCAAGTCAAGTCTTCGCCCATCCATTCATCACATGAGGCCCCCAATATGGCTTTACGTAAGTGCCTGTGTTTGCAAGTGGAGTGGGAGATGGGACTCTTTAAATATTACTGTTTTGTATACAGATTATCAGATAATACAGGTAATAATGCAGTAAGCTATTGGTATGCTTCTCTTTCACCTTGGAAGGGTAGTGTAGGCAATTAGGACAGTCCCATAAAACTTGTTTATATTCAAACTGCTTGTCACAGAAATTGAGAGATTTATAACATATATATATAGGACATTCTGCAGCAGCTGAATCAACATCGACAATGAGGAGTAAATCACTCTATGAAGGTTTTCCATCACAACTTCTTTCCTGATGTATTTCACACAGGGCATCTGGAGAGTATGCATGTGATGTCCCCATCAGCGTGTTACGTCTCTGGGTGGAGCTGAGGGGAGGTAATATCATGGGTATCCTCTATTGACTCATCTGTGAGAAAGATACTGGGTACTCCACTTTCCTCCTACTATCCCAAAACATGCAGCTTAGGTCTGGTTGAGGCAGATGGCCACCCACCCTGAGTCTGGTTCTGCTGGGGTATCAGCCTCCTAAAAGTTTTTCCTTGCCACTGTTGCCTAGTGCTGCTCATGGTGGGAACTGTTGGGTCTCTCTCCACAAGTATCATCCTTATTTCAGCATGCAGACTGGAGGAGCCACACTACTGTCCTCCACTCATTGCTGTCTTCTATACACTTCTGTCCTCCGCACACTGTCCACTGCACTCTACTGTCTTCCATACACCATATTGGACTATACAAACTGGGAGAAGATAGGAAAAATATCATTGATGTCTAATTTGGACACAACACAATCATAATGATTTGGACAGTAAATATTTCAAACATAAAATTCATCTGTTTAATGATTTCTTTCGATAAAACAATCCACTGATACACTTTTTGTCATCTGTCAATTTCATGTCATCTGTAGAAAAACATTATCACAGTAATATTATCACAGTAAATACCAAATTAATCTTTAAAGGGATAATCTGTGAACCAAACTACATCTCAAGTTAGTTTACTCTTGTGATGCTGTAACTGGTTTACTCACATCCAGAATATGAACACAGTAGTGAAATAGACCTTTATCTATATTATGATCAGCTGATTTAGTTACTTGGTCTGTTTGTTTTGGAGAGGAGGAGACTTCTGTGGATAATGTAGGTCCCAGTAAAAACATCCTGAACGATGAAGCCTGATACAATACGAACCTAAATACAAGCTGAGGAACTTGAAACAGCATGAGCTAGCATTAGTGGCAGCTCAGCTAACAGCCTGCAGCTGTTCCCTCCCAAACGATGAAAACTGAAGGAATCTTAACATACTGTACGTATGAACTGTATGAGTTGTTTCACAATGAACTCCAGTGAAATCTATCAGAATAAACTACCTTTTAAAATGTGGTTCAAATAGGGTGGGTCATTCTGAAAGACAGGAAATATCTATCAGAATGAAAAAAATTCAAGTCAACTACTTCTTTCACCCAGCTGTGAGGACCTGGATGACATTCACAGAGAAGTGATACTGGAGCCATTCAAGTTTGTGTTTGACAACATTAAAGATGTGGAAGTTCTGTTCAAATTATAGATGTCCTGGGGTATTTGGGGTATTGCGAGTGCCAAATGGACTATAATGAATTGCTGTGAATAAAGGGCAATAGAACATTTCATCATTTTTTCAGAGCCTTTTATTGGCCCCCAACCCCTCGAGCAAATTTAGGTTTTCCTGCAGCAGAAGAACAGAAATTGCACCAAGTAGAACCAATTATGAAATGAACAGTGGGTAAGAATACAAAATAAAAATGCACACGAGAAGCTAAAGAGGGGGGAAAATTCAAAAGTTAAGCTTTATACATAAAGTTGTGCCAATAACAATCTAAAAGCTAAATTATAGTAAAGTAGCAGCAAAGTATAGTGCATCTCTGGTAATAGCACACAAAAGAGTATCATGCTAAATAATATATATAAGATGTCTCATGACATAATCAAGAGTTTTTACTAACTCTTTTTACTAAACACCTGCAGTTGTCAGTAGATATTAAATTCAGCTGATTGCTGTAAAATGTTGTGGTGTAATTCGAAGGGGAACTCTGACTGAAAATATGTGAGAGCAATAGCGAGTGTAGTCGGTTAATAGCAAAAGTTTTTGAATAGATACATGTTGCCACAGCAGCATAGATACCCATGTACCAGGTAGACAGAATATACAAAATCAATATATGTGCCACAGTTAAGGAATAAATAGTTTTCAATTTACCATGCTGTTTACTAATTAAACAGATATAAGTCAAGGACAAAATCACTTCCACCAGAAGTGTCTTCGCAATTTTATTTTGTTTGTTTGGTTTTTGTTGTTGTTGTTGTTGTTTGTTTGTTTTTTGCATATATTTCCGAGGGGCTCCACACTAGAGGCCTGCAAGCACACTCTATTGTTTGTGGCAACCCATCCAATAGTTGTCAAGACATGTCCCTAAAAACCATAAATGGTGGAGCTAGAGGAGAAGTCAAGTCAAAGGATCACCAAAGTCAGTAGACTTCTTTATATGGGCACCATGAATGTCTGTGCAATTATTTATTTATTTGTGTATGAAAAACCTGAATGAAATGTAGAATACTCTAAACAATCTTGAAATATTGCCAAAGTTCTTCTACTTGGTTAAGGTGAAAAATTTGGTGTATTGATAGAAGGAAACTGCAACAAAATAATTGAAACAGACTTAGTAAATAAATCATGTAGTTCTTAAAGCACGTCATTCAAGTTTCTGCTCCACTGAAGCTGTGTATGAGGAGACTGAAGCATTCCTCAAATTAATATGTGAAACAAATATAAATGCCATATTTCCATCATGTTTTTTTTTTTTTTTTACATTTGGTTTGGGGTTTGATTCGTGCTTCTTTAATTAGCATGGCTACAAATGGCTCTCACATCACACTCACATACATCAACATCACAGTGTAAAAACATGCCTCAGGTTCCAGTTATCTACCTTTGCACAAGCTGTTACACAGCAAATGTAGATGAGTGTGTGTATCAAATGTACATGGGCTGGAGAGTTGAAAAATGCAACTGAAATCAGTATAAAAGGAACTCCTTATTTTATCTGTCTTGTTATGCTGTTTGCTAATAGTGCAGCATTGTAGAAAAAAGGTGTTTTCATGCAATATGAGAGGAAATTGTTACCATGAAATCTATATATTTCATCAACACAGAAGGAAATAACCAAATCTGAAATGTAGCATAAAATGAAACCATTAACTGCAATACATTCCATTTGAGTTCTCCATTACAATAATCGATTATTTAATCTAACACCGTGGAGAGATGCTCTATTTGACAGGTTATTGTGCTGACGACAAATGAATTTAATCTCCATCTTATGTTTTTCATTTCCTCTGTCCTTCCCTCTTTTGATTAACAACTAACACTTCCTTTTATCTAACTTATTTTCCCTCCAGGGCCTCACTCATGGAAACCTTTGCTCAGCGCTATACAGTAGCAGAAAACAGACTCAGCAAAAATACTGATTTGTTCTGTTTTTATTAGTGCAAGAGTTGTATAATAGGGATGAGAAGCATACATTACAGTAAATAATGTTAATCCATTTGCAGTTTTATACCGTTAATGAAGCTGATATTAACCACAGAGTGCAGAGACGTGAATACAGACAAGGTTACAATATCTCTGTCAAGCTCTCTTCTCAAGATTTCAAGATTCAAGATTCAAGAAACTTTATTTATCCCGAGGGAAATTGCTGTGCACTAGTTGCAATACAGAGGTGGAAAAGCAATACAGTGTGAAGAGAGAGTAGGAATAAAGCGATTATAAGGAATATATAGGAATAAAGCTAATAAAATAAAGGCTAACATAAAATAAATAAACAAGTAGCTAAATGGAACAAATGCCACAAAGATTACAGTAACGTAGGTATATACAATATACAACAATACCAACTGTAATTTAGTAGCATAGTTGGAATAAAATAAGTACAAGAACAAGAAGTAAAGTGATAAAGTGAAATCGGCATATAAAGTGATAAGTGGCATTATGGCCTCAGGACACAGTGTCTCCACTGTCCCTCTCACGACCAGAGGTAGATGAATTAAACAGTCTGATGGCCACAGGAAGAAAGGACTTCCTCTGGCGTTCTGTGTTACACCGGGGGGGGAAAGAGTCTGTTGCTGAAGATGCTTCTGTTCGAGGTTCTCATTCTTCACACAACTTCCATCACTGTTCGTGAGTGCCATTAATACCACTGAAGGCCTCTGAACACCTCCAAAAGTTCACCATTATTCCCACTTGTACAAGTTATCATGTCAATAATAAATAAATATGCAGAAGACTCAGAGTTTCTGTGGAGATAAACAACATATTGTACCATCAATGTCACAGTATTATTTTCAATGATATAATCACTTACCTTAAAGTTCATATAAAATGATATAGAATTATGTAGAAAGTGTTTCTATGGTGGTCCAGTGGTCAGCACTGTTGCCGTACAGCAAGAGGGTTATGGGTTCAAGCCCTGGTTCACCCGGGCTGCATGTTCTCCCTGTGTCTGTGTGGGTTCTCTCCAGGTTCTCCAGCTTCCTCCCACAGTCCAAAGTCATGCAGGTTAACTGGTGACTCTAAACTGTCTGTAGGTGTGAATGTGAGTGTGAATGGTTGTTTGTCTGTATGTGTTGGCCCTGTGATGGACTGGCAGTCTGTCTCTTGCCCAGTGTCAGCTGGGGTAGGCTCCAGCCCCCCCCCCCCACAACACTTAACGGATAAGCAGTATATGGATGGATGTGTCTGTATTAGCAGTGACTATTTCTATGTGGAAGGGGTCACCCACAGATAATTATCACCTGACTCTGCAGTTCTCTCATCTCTACAGAGTGTTTTTCAGCTCATTGTTTTGTGTGTATGGCTCTCCACTGTTTTACTGGAGTCTCATCAGTGTTGATCCTGGTAGAGGCAGGCAGTTATTTTCAGTGAAATTGCTCTGATAAACTCAATGATAAACCCAATGTGAAGCATTTAGCAGGTGAAGAGCCAGGTATTTTTCACAGTTGTTGGTATAGACCTATCACAGAACTAAAAAGACAAATAATATTACATTCATCATGTGGACAAAAACACAACTCCAAATGAATGATGGTAATTTGCTTGTGATCAAGTTCACCATATTAAATTAAAAGGTGACAATGTCAATGTTGTGCTCAAAACTTGTTTGTTTCCATTGCCCCTAAAGTGGCCAAAAGTGATGTTTTCACCTGTATTCAACACAGGGTGACTGTGAACATGATGTCGCCTTGGGTGGACACCCAACTGATTCCTTTGTCAAACGACTAAAATCTACCCATTATCTGACTCTTCTTTACAAATCAGGGGATATCAGGAAATGAAGATAACATAGTACCATATTAGGTGTCAGGTATGGACAACAACAGATAAGGAAACATGGAAGGCTGAGAATTTGTCATGGTCGTTGATGAGACCCATTCCCCAGAGAGTAATCTCTCAGCACTGAAATCATCACAGAGGATAGGCAAAAAAGAAATGTCTTTCTCCCAAGTGCTTGTTTTGTGTTTGCAGGGATTGAATAGGTTTTCCTTCGGTCCTTGGTACCCTAAGATCTGTGACAGCCTGTTGTCTGGCTAGGACTGCTGCTCTCTGATCCACTGGCTAAACACGTTCACACATCCAATGTGCTGTGTTCACAGCTGTTCTGGTGTAGCCACATAGAAAATTGGCTCTGTTCGTCCAGGCCTGAAAAGGTTCAGAAGTTGAGATGTGTCCAAAACCGCAGGTCTCCTTGAGGCTGTCTGTCACCATCCAAGCCAAGCTTTTATTGATTTGTGGTATTATCTTCCATGCTTCACTTGACATTTGTGGGGTATGGTCAAGTGTAAAACACAAAAACTAAAACTGACAGATACACATTCAGACACACACAAGTCCACTAACACTTAAAGAGACCGTGCACCCTTATCCTCTCTTTTCATGCCACTGAAGGAAGTCAACACACCAGATAAGGATGCTGCCCTCACACGTACAACCTCATGTCGGTCACTGCTTAATACAAAGTCTTGGCATTCTTATTGGTGAAAAAAAGCACATGTCTACACACACACACACACACATATACTCACAAAAACACACACTATACACACATTTAAACACACTTGCAAGCTCAAAATATGCACAGCAACCACCCACTCACACTTTTCATAAACCCTTGTGCCATCTTTGTGTGGGCTGTGCAGCCTAAAGCTGTTTCTGCTTCCTCAGGCCCCTTCAGTCCAATCTCAGCCTCTCCCTCTGACTGCTGCATCCATCCAAAACACTGATAACCCCAAACTGCAACTTCAAAAACACAACAATTGGGAGATTTACACTAATGTCCATGTCAAAAATGTCACCTGAAATTATTGCAGGGGATTTCTATGGCATTTCTGCACGAGTAAGGTTTTTTTTTTTTCTCATTTATACAGAAGATTGACGAAGCATTCTGCTTCATATTCATTCAACTGCCCAGGACATTCTGTCCTCTTCTGTAGCTCACTGAGCATGCGCAGCTCATTCAATATGAAGTTTAACAATAGCTGCTGTTGTTGCTGTTAAAATGAGTTGTTGGGGTCTTCTAAAGAGGGAAAGGTAAAGTATTTTCTCTGGGAAAGTGTAAGAGCTACTATTTATTTGAGATGTCTGATTTGGCTTGATGTCTTGTATACAATGACTCCTGTGTGCAGCAGCAGTATTTATTGTGTTTGCTGTGGGCCACCATTTGTCTCATTCAGGACTGGTGAGCTGGTGAGCCCTTCCACACTCAATAGGCCTCCTGCAAGCTTTCTTACTGTTGTCTGTCTCATTCTCTGTATTCAATGTCAGATTCACCAACTTGACATAAACATGTAAATTGCTGAATACCAGTTGTATAATCTAAATCCCCAAATTGCTAGAGAAGGCAAGGTTCGTTCACAGAAATGTTTGTATATTTTAGTAATTCATTTATATCTCTGTTGATTTCTGTAATATATTAAAATTCATACATATAAAGGCATTACAATTCCTGAGTAAAACAAGTCTTTGTCACTGTGTGAGGAGCAGATGCAGACTATATGTACACTAACTGTAGAACAAGTCAGGACCATGCAAGAATTCTGTTTGCACAAAAAGAGAGAAAATAGAGTCCAAGAAAAACACCCTTATATGTCATCTAAGAACAAATCTATGGTTATTGCATGAGGCCCGTAGTCTCCTTGGATTGGACTACATTTATAATGTGTACTAAGATATTGTAATAATTATTTTACTTTACTGTGGGCTTTTTGTAAGTTTATAGCTGAAGCTTAGTGGTAGTTGTTGGGGAAAGTGAGGAAAGTTAAATGTCTCTACAATAGTCTTGCAGACCTCCTCACATCTGCAAGTCTCAGAACCAGAATCAAACCAGTTCCAGACCTGTCCAGGGCCACTGATGTAAGGCCAAAACTGAAGGTCCAGGGTAGTAGACGCACACTGCCAGGGGAAATAAATGATATAAAGAAATAAGCGACAAAGCATTCGCATATTAAGATATTGAAGGGCACACTCCACATTTTTAGCATATCATGTTCTCTTCTGAGACCACCTGCTTAAACCGACTTGGTCAAAGCGCTCACTCTGACCTTTCTAAAACCATGCATTATTTACACACTATCTTATCTTAGTCTTGGATTTAACAGTAATTGATGACTTTTCTGTGCACTGGTGAGCTGTTCATTGAGTGAGATTAATGGAGAACATTGGCCTCCCCACCTCCATGTTGTTAGCCTACAAGTGATATGAAAAGTCACCAGTGTTCTGGAAGCAGTCAGAGGTCAATACACAATCACTGTAGTTACACATGTAAAAGGCAGGAAAATAGACTTGGAAATTAAAAATACGTTTTGGACACGGTTAGTGGTGTCGAGTGTGAGTAAAACCTGAGCTGTTAGTGGCCTGCGTTGACATGAGATGAACGACTTGAAAACACAGCTGAAATGCCTTCTGTGTGGGCACACACGGTCAACACTCACCACAAAGACAAAAATTGAAACGAACAAAGCGGTCTTGAGGAGGAAAGACAGACGGTGTCCAACCTTGCCAGACAGTGAGTGCTCTACATCTTGCAACTCACTGAAGTATAATTTTGACAGGCAACATATCTTGACATTTGGCGAATTGAAAATATAATTACACACTACACCTACATAAATAAGGTCTTGTACAATCAGATGCAATAGATCATAATAATACTCCACCATAATAACCAGTAAGAATGGACTTTAGAGTAATTAGGCCTTTTCCCTGGACAGCCCCAGACCACCTGACCCTATCTAGCTGAACTCATTACCAAATAATTGGATTGGGAAAACATCCTGCATCATCAGTGACAATACAAGAGAATACAGAGAACAGAAAGATATGGTCTACCTTTGAAGCTACAGTGGAGGAGGCTTACAGTCTCTTTTAAATGGCTTGGAAAAAGAAAATGATCTTGACATACTATGATCATATAGAACATATTAGGCATGTTTTGTTTTGTTTTATTTTGTTTTGTTTTGTTTTTTTTTTTTTTTGTTTTGTTTTGTTTCTACTTCTTCTTATGAGCAGTATTTCTTCCTTGGATTATCTACATTCTTCCACTAAAAATGAATACAATATTTTTAACCACAATCTTGATATAATGTCAAGAAAAACAGGCCAAGTTCTGATGATACAAAAGTGTCATTCTGGTAATTAAGTGACAGAGATTTTATCTGGTAACTGTCCAGCCAAGATATCACACTTGATTCCAGTGCTTTAGAGGGACAAAATGACATGCAAGATGGCCCACCAACACTGTTCCCAGAGCCACAGTAGGCTTTCTGAATATTCTAATACAGGTATGACTACTAACAATAATAAAGGTTACGTTTCATTAAGGGATATTAATGCCAGGGGTTGTTTCAACCTGATTCACTGGCAACACTTCATTCATTCATCCATTCATTATCTATACCGCTTATCTGTTATAAATAATATAATGCATACAATAATGCAATGTATACAACCTGAGCTATATATATATACAACACACACCTATATATATGTGTGTGTGTGTGTGTGTGTGTGTGTGTGTGTGTGTGTGTGTGTACATACATACATACATATATGTTTACTTAAGATCTTCTGCATGTCTCTGACTCAGTCACACTTTAATGATCCAGATCATCACGTTTCACTGTGGTGTGCCTTTGACTGAACAGTTCTTGCAAGTCCTGTGCCCTTTTACAAAATGTTGGTGCAGTTTGCTTTGGTTTAACTCTGGGAAAATATTTCTAACATTAATCATTAAAAATTAAGCATTATCTGAACAATGTTCTTACTACAACTACTATTGATGTCTAACATCACCAAAAGCACATTAAACTTGCAGTCTGCTCATCTGTCCAAGCTGCCAAGCTGTCAAGCTTGGGCGGTAGTCAGTAGTCAGTTAGTTTTGTGAAAAGTTGAATGTGTGCTGCAGTTACTACAGTATGAGTCCTTTAACATACCACGACAGGAACATGTGTAATCTCATTTAAATGTCAAAGTCATAAAGTGGCTGAGGTCTGAGGTGAAAGAAGAGAATTCAAATGTTCAAGTGAGGAAAAAACAAATCTCTGCCTCAGTGTCACAAGAATTCAACTAGACCACTCAGCCAGTTGTCCTACTCATGATATTAACTGTATCCTGAATGTTCTGTTGATTTCATTTCATTTAATAATAATGTTAGATAATGTTATCAGGAAACACTCCATAATCTTCCATTGATATACTCAACTATTCTTGTCAGTGAAGATCAACCAGTCAGTTAGCTGAACTTCAAGCATGCCTTAAGAACATGACCAGGATGACCAGCAATTTTCTGCTATAAAAATCAGACAAAACTGAAGTTCTTATACTTGAACCCAAATACCTTAGAAACACATTTTCTAACAATGTAGTTACTCCAGCTCCACTGTAATGAATCTCTGAGTTATCTTTGATCAAAAAATGTCTTAACTCTCTAAATCTTTAACTCTCACATAAAACAAACCTCAGGGACAGCCTTATTTCACCTGCCTAATATTGCCAAAATCAGGCAAAAGGATATAGTTCTTAAAATCATCTGTTCTAAACTCTGTAGATTTGTGCTTCTTGGTGATTGTAATATTCATATTGACAATGCCTCTCTTTCATTGCTTAAATGTTGATTCTGTTTTTTCTGAGGAACTTTTTATTTCAGATCAGAATTGTTTTATTTGATTTCTCTTTTCATTTGGATATGTTACCTTGTTGTGACAGTTTGAGTTATTCTCCTTTTTGATAAAATAAAGGACATACGAGTGAACATTATTCCCCCCTTCCCTTCATTACCATGCCTTTCTCAGCCAACAGTCCTGTGAGTTTTTTTCCAATCTCACCTCAAGGACTCACCAATCTTATCAGAAAGCTTGGCCCAGATATAAAGGCCCATTTCAAAATGGTTTATATGAGCACAATATTAACAGAAGTTCTATTTGGATTTCCATCAACTGCATTCAACAGAAACAGCTCTTCTCAAAGTCTTCAACAATGTGTTAATGTAGGCTGATGCAGGATAATGTTCTGTGTTGTTATGTTTAGGTCTTAGCGCTGCTTTTGATACTGTGGAACACTGTATAGGTTCAGGCAGTGGGTGGGTATGCCTGGGTCTGCTTTGGATTGGTTCCTGCCATTTGTTTAGACTAAAATTTACTTTCTTACTTATCAACCCAAAAGAACAGCAGTATCAGTCTCAGGGGAAAATCTGCCAGTACTGTGGCCAGTAAAAGACTGGAAATCTGCTTTGTCGCCCTCTCCCAGTAACTCAGAATCTTCCAAGCCTTGATGAATGACGTTGTCTGTGACAGGAACATGTTCAGCATGTGCAGGCTATTCTCCAGAGGCTATTTGAGAACCAACTCATTGTCAAGGCTAAGATGAAAGCTGAAGTTGACTGGCCCACTCCAATATACAAATTAATTTATAAATATGTAAATTAAGACCTGTACGCACACAAACCTACCACTAGCTGAGCTAATAACTATTAATCAATTCCCAAATAACAGGGCACGTGGAGTTTTTCATTGGCAATAGCATAATCAATGCCTCAGAGGGACCTTGAGAAAATCGTCATCTCTTGTAAGAGCCATAACTTTCTTCCCTGGTCTGCTAGTAAAAGGAGGCACTTGGAATAAAGCAGGCCCTCGACATCTTTCATAAAGCTAGTGGGAGAAACACCAGTACATCAATCATTCAATGGCACTTTACCATGAAACTGTATACCAGGACGAGTACAGTAAATAGTGAAATTAATGAACTAAGTGACACAAAAAAGTGGATAATTTATTGAAGGTTTGAAGAAATATGACACTGGTTTCATCCATGACAGTGGTTTTTCCTCAGTATAAGTCTTTTTAGTGGTGTGTACCATACAGATGGATGTAACTGAAACGCACTAATTGAAATCACTGTTGAAAATTGTGCTGTCTCCTAAAAAGTAAATGTTAGATTTTATTTGAATGAACCAAACAGGTATGTAATCAGACAAACTGTGTTATATTTAAGATTTGTGACACTCATTGAAGAAGATCCTATTTTTATTTGAAAAATATATATATCCTGGTATGTCTCTCTAATCAAAGGTGACAGCACAAACATTGCACTGGCATACAAAGAGTGAATCAGCCAAGGACTCCATTGAAATCAGTCCCTTTGAACTCTGATGCCTGATGTTATTTTGCAAGGGAAAAATGATTCAGGAATTTCCAAATCTATGTCGCTCTATTCACTTCCAATCTAATGCAATCAGCAAAGCCAAGCATATCCCTGCTTTCATCCTTTTGATCAGAAGGAAAAACAATTTACACTTTTTCATTTCAGAGGCAGTGTGAAATGAAAGCAGAATAAAGGAGAGTCAGTAGAAAGGGCAAAAGACAGAGAGAGATTGGAAACAGTAGGGTGTATGCGAATGGATGAAAAGCACTGAGCAAATTTCATTAAAGTGATCCATCATAAACGTGCCCAGCACACACCAGACACACACTCACTCATATACACAGAATTACATGCCTCAAAGAGCCACTCCAAGAGCAACTAGCTCCTACAAGCTGATAAGTTAGATGGTTTTCCCGTAGAGTACAATTTAATTTAGTTCACAGATTAAACATAAGCTTCAGACCTAAAAATAATGTGTAGTTATCACCACATATATACTGTAACTCTGGAATAGTGGACATCCTCACATTACTGCATTTTTGCCAGTGATGGGGGGCCCATTGTGAAGGTGCTCCCTTACACACTCATGAATTACCACCATTATTATACTGTATAATCACTCCTTGAGTATCAGTAAAGTGCTGTCTTATACAATGATAGTATAATCACCAAAAATTACCCTAAAGCTGCAAGCACAAATAGTAACCACACATTCAAAAAGGTGAGCAAAAAGTATTTTGTAATAAAAACTGAAAATATATTCACAGTTAAGACAGATGAACAGCCAATCAAGGCTGCTCTTTCTTACCTAGTCAAGGTAAGCTAGACTAGCTTTCTTGTGTGAGTTTTTCAAATGGACTATGAGATTAATGGGATTTTTCCCCTCGACAAATGTTCCACATATTTTAGCATTGTCTATTGAGTAAATCCAAACCAATTTTACAGGGAAAACTGATTAATATTTACTAGGTATCTGAAAAAACGTAAGTTAGATTTACCAAATATCTGCAAAAAGTGATTTACATTTACTAATTATTTTTTAATTCAAATCAACTTAGAATTGGTGCCAAATGACTTAAAATCTATTTAATGTTATTGTCTTCTTGTTGCAAGAATTTACTGAAGGTCAAGAAAACAGCAGGTAAACATTTATTTGTGCAACTCTGTTTACACATACATTTTTCAGAAAGATTTTTTTTGTAAAGTGCCAAAATACAAAGAAAACAGACATACACAAAGTATGTGTAGGTATGTGTATGCTGGCAATCTGTTTATTATGTATGTTGATAAAGGCTAATAATGAAGTGATGTCACATTCACAAGGAAAAATACAGATCTACAAGTTTCTCCTAAGTGCAGAATGATCTATGACCTCATCCATATGTACTAAGCCGGTGGCTGGGAGTGTTCATAATCCACTGAGGAAGAGTTTCTGAAAGGCTTCAGATTCAAGGATTAGGCAAGATTCATTGCCTACGCCAATCCTATGAGCATGCCACATAACCTTGGAAAATTACCCAGACCAGTCAGGACCTTTGTTCCCGCCATCACGATTTCAATGTCCTCTATACCCTCTGACGGATTAGTCTGGATGCTGTAGATTTTCATCCCTTGTACAGCAAGATCCTGTGCAACACTGTCCTCATCTGCATCCTAAAATAACAAGAACATTGTGTATTTCAGACTGTACAGCTAAAGGAGAAGGTCCTAAATAAACAAACTAGCTGCTTCCCTGTTTCTACGAGAGTTTTATGAGAACATTACTGGTTGTACCTTCCAATTTACAGTAGAGGAATAGAAGCGATATCATTCTAAAAAATAGGAGTGAGTGGCACCTGGTGCTTTACGAGCCAGACGTTTACATTTATACAGAAGATACACTGGTAAGAGCAGAGTAATACATGTAAAACACACAGTGCACATTTATAATCTGTGTTTAAAAATGAAAATGTTTTACATGAGCTAACTGAATGGTCACATTTTTGACAATGTCTGACTAAACAATATCTATTCAGGTGCAAGCGTATACAAACTGCTGTATTTAAAAAGATATTAGACATTAGATGCTTCAAATAGAGATGGCCATCTGGGTTTGATGTCCTCTACGGTGGGTGACTGGTTGATGACTTAAAAAAGCAGCAAACGTGTAAGAATGCTTAATTTAAGTAAATGTACATTGACAGGACTGGTCAGATGCTACCTTCCTAGCATAAGGACAGGAAGGCTAACATTAGCAGACTAGCTTCTATTTCGTACATCCTGTTTAACAGACTTTGCTATTAGCTTAGGGTTAACCTGATACACGAGCAGAGGGGTTCGTTATTAAGCTTCACAACTACTCAGACACTTGGAGTTGTTTATAACCAGTCATTACCATTTCAATAACATACTTGTTATTACTTATTACTTACTATACTTACTATTCGATAGGTACAATAAATGCCTGACTGTTTTTCCACAGTCACCACACACACAGGCCTATCCAGTATGTTTACATTTATTTTGGTTTGTTTAATAACTTACATATTAACGTTAACATTACGTTACAGGAGAAAAATCACTCTTGATTTAGGTTCCTCTTCTGGACAGTAACGTATACTGCATCATCCAAACAAGACTCAAACTATCAAAATGCTCACTAACTCATATATTATCACAAATCTAAAACAGAAAGGCAATACGTTACCTTGGACCTGTGATCACCCAGTCACACACGCTGATCTTAAGCAGCTAAAATCACACGTTTTTGTGTTGTTCAAAAGTGAATGTGCAGATTCAAACAGACTACAAAGAGAGATTAAAATTAATTTAGTATGTGTAGGCTGATGCATAGTGACTTTAAAACATTTAAACTGTATGAACAAATCTATAATAAAACTTACTCCTTTCACACAATTGATTTATTACATGAAGAATTATGTATAAATGTATATATTTACTCAAAAAATGTAGTTCTCACTGAATCTTAATATCATCTTGTAGAAATTATGACAGTTAATTTAATAAATTTTAATGTCCCAAAAAGTTCATTCTTTCAGTGCAGAAGCACCTGGAAAGGCAGAGACCACTCTTTACTATCCCAACCCTGCAGGAATGTGTTCAGTGCCTCCTACAAAAGATTGGTCAAGGACACAATTTAAAAATTAACCCGCCTAGTCATCAAAATGGAACTAAAACGTGTGGCTTTTGGGTACCTTATCCTCAGGATCTGCACGGCAGGGTTTTCTCACTGGCCTACCATGTAGTTGTGGAGCCCCCTCTGTTGCTCTTCTGTCAAATGCATTCCAGCCTGAGTATTAACGAAGCCACTGGCATATACATTTACCCAGAGCAAACAAATAAACCATTAACCAATTATTATATGTATGTTTTTTTTTTGTTGTTTTTTTTATGTGGTGAAGCCATAACTAAATGGATTCATAAAAATATATTCAACAAAGAAATACTGTTTGAGAAAAGGTCAAAACAACAGGTACAACTTTACATTTTTATATGCATATTGTTTTTTTTTTCCTCTTCAGTCCATCAGAGGACAAATGTCAGTAGTTTAAATTTAGAAATTATTGTGTTTGTGTTGAAATGTATTATCTTAAAGCAGACTTACACTTACACATTACACATTTAAAATCACCCATAAGTACAGCCTATACATCTAATTCCACCTTTATAATAGACTCTTTTGTCTCATATTACATTCTTTATTATACACTTAATTTCTCTTGTTTTGTTTCACTGTGAAAAGGAGCCAGAGACATCTTGGGAAACAAAAACTGAAAGTACTGAAGCTTTAGAGAACATTTTGCTTTCTCCTTCACTGTTGCCAAAGTTGAATTATTACCTGTTAATAAAAAAAAACAATGAATAATTTGCTGCATACACAGAAACACATGCAGACTAATGCAAGTTATGTTTGTTTGCAAGTTATAATGCAAATGTTATGATGTTTTACAACATTATTAAGGCTATGGTGATTTTACAGGTTTACACCAAACCTCAATCATAATCCCTTCAGTGACTCTTTTGAGCTCCTATATTGTAATTTTTTTTAAAACTGCTTTCTACTGAAGAAATATTCCCTATGAAAATTGTTGATAGTGTGTTTTGTATATTTTTCAGAGAAAGTGGGATATTAATTCTTTAAACAGTTGTTGCTGTAGATTTTTTTCAATGTCTTCAATTTTGTGAGCACCACAAGTTCCATTCACTTCCACTGTAGAGGGGATAAAGGCAGAAAACTCACGATAAATATTTCAAAATCTGGGGAGGATAAAATTTAAACTGTCTGTGAGGATAGAACCGGTAGACATTACTGTAAATCTAAAACAGCTAAGCATATAGTTAGCATCACCTCTACCCTGAGCAGAGCCCTTTTTTCACACATTCTTCATCTTTTCTATTTGCTCCCATTACTCTCATTCTTTCATCTACAGCACATCTCCTGCTGTGTTTTTGTTCATCTTCCTCTGTCTCCTCACCCTCTCTTCCAACCCCCTACCTACACCAAGTATGCTGCTGTACTTTTAATCTTGCTCTTTTCTCTTTCTTTCCTCCTCACTCCACTCATCCCTCTTCTGTCTGTGTTGCTCCCTCCACTCATCATCCTGCTGTCATCTCCTATGGGCTGTGGTCCAAACCAAAAGGATAGGATAGGAGAGATCAAAGCTTCTCATTGCTCTCAGAGGCCACCAAGATCAAAGAGTGGATATATAAGATGAATCTCTCTCACACACATAGATACACACATACTGAATAAATCCCATCACTCATCCATACAGGAACACTGGCCCAACTGATTTGATCTGAGATGATAAAGAAGAAAATGTTTTCGAGAGTTAAATTTCCATTTATGTGCGTGTGTGTGTGTGTTAGACATGTTATTGATTACACAAGCTGATGGGAAACTTTTTTCTTTTTATAATGTATTTCTCTGCATTTTCCTAGTCGTTCTCCTAGTTTGGATTTTATTATCACTCTCACTAACTCCCTTTTGTTTAATTTCTAAAATCAGCTATTCAATGAATTTAATTTCCTGTACACGAGAAATAGTGACTGTGAACTGAGTTTAGTAACATTTTTTGCTCAGTATCTTGTAGCTTTAATATCCTATTGCATATGTGTCAGAGAACATTTTAAAGCAGTAATATCAGATTTTTTTTTTCCTGTCACTTGGGGGCGGCATAACAATCTGCAAACAGCACTAACATATAACCTTATAAAGCTGTTATTGCTGACATGTCAGCAAACAGTTGCCTATTTATACACCCAGCAAACAGAAGAGAAACATTAGAATTCGTTTAGTTTGAGTCCAGTAGTCACCCTCCTTTAAGCTCTGGTTTGGTTGCCACTAACTCATGGGAAAAATGTTCTCTGCTCTTTAGCTGCCAAATGCTCCACCGAGTACAACTGGAACACACCATACTCACCAGCTAGTCTTTGACTGTTTGTCTGCTGATTGTTGCTGGACAGGTGGTGCACGGTGGCTATTAAACAGCTGCCTGCTGCTTCTGGAAATGAGGTTGATGAGGTGATGTGGTGAGACTGAACCAAAACAGTGAATTTTCAGGCCATAAAAACAAAGTAATGACTCTGCAGATGATTGGTGATAATTCTCTGTGGTACTGTCTTTTACATTACACAGAGTCACTACTGTAAAGAAAAACATTTCTGTACAAACCAGTTCAAGACATATAAAACAATGTATTAGCTGTTAATTATAATAGTAATGACATGTAATAAGAATTCAGAATGTATCTGGTAGGCTTATTGAACTTATATATTTCAAATGCTTTTAATTTAATGTCACTATATTTATATTCATAGCAATGTGCTATATTTCTATGGCTTTATTTTTTTTATAGGATACATATCCTATGCATATATTCTGATGCAGCTCAGCTGTGAGTTTATGTTTCTTTGTCATTATCAGTGTAATATTGCAGGGACTGGTGCAAGACTGCTGCTTTTAATACACGCAGGGGCTTTTTAATTTATTATTATTATTATTATTATTATTTTACATTTTTGTCATTTTCTGTGGAATAATTTATGGATCTTGACTTTTAAAATCAGACATATTTATGATGTTGAGATCTATGACTTCTACAGTTTGGCCATTCAACGTGCAATTAATAAAATTACGACATAGCAATTAGCTTTTACAATACAATACGAAATAAAACCATAAACCATTGTGTTCCTACCATAGTGTGTTTTACAGTGTAGTGTAGGTATATTTAATGTCTCTTAACACTTTATCTTATCTAATGCTTCAATCTGACGCTAACAATTTCACGTCCCTGTTTTTCGTCCTTTCTGTTTTCGTATTTTCGTGTTATGACTCCAGGAACCTTTGTTTTTGTCTTGTTGCATCTTGTTTCGTTCCGGACATAAAAACAATTCTCGGTGTCATTTCCGGTGAGTCCGAGTGTCACTTCTGCCAGGTGGTTGAATCACTAACAGTGTATGTGTTGAATGCGTGTTGTTTATAGTTGGGTCTACGATATTAATCAAAGTCCGACGAAATACTGGTACAATGTCTGCTGGAGAACGAGAACGAGACATTAATTAACTATAGTCAAGTTAAATAATACCGTCACGTTACATTAGTTCCCCACTGTTAAAATGAGTAGTGTACCGTTGAAGAGGTTCTACAAGGAGCTGCCAGTGTGGATAGTGGAGGACCATCATGATGTAAGGCTGACTTACATGTCAATACAACTGTGTGCTATTGTACCATTGTGTTTTCTCAGAGTCGCACTCAAAATTAACAGTATGACTGCCTGTGTGTTTGCACACCCAGCTAGCTATAACGTTAGCCTTAGCTTGTTACTGACGCTCAAACACAGTCAAAAATGTGCGCTCTTTAGCCTGGAGACAAGATCCCATACCTGTGAAGAAAATCATAACTGAATGAGATATATTTACACATTATAATTATTATTATGTACCCAATATCCTAACTAATAGTTTTTTATAGTGACAGTTAAACTGGAGCACATTTTATTGGCATTTATTTTTTAAAATACTGTGTTTTTCGTATATTTTTAATTCACAGTGGCAGTTGTCACAGTAAAACCCGTCCCCTCGCCCTTCAGCCAAACACCAGCCTCTAAGCAAGCTCCTGTAGTTTGTGTTTTCATGACAGGCGTTTTGAGCAGTCATGGCAGAAAAAGCACAGGTGTAACTAATAACAGTAATGATAGTTGTAAACTTCTCCTGTACAGTGGGGCTCAAATAACACGAGCTCCAATTTTATACACATTGTCTTCTCCCTGACAGCAAACATACTACACAAATGTAATATCACCTCATGGACTGCATGGTTATTATTATGTCGCGAGTTGATACACATCAACTCGTCTTTCACACACACATTTTCATCTTTCATGTGTCTTACACTTTGGTAGTGTTGCAAAATCCCAGGAATTTTAAATGTTGCAAATTATCAATGGGAATTTTAAAAAACACGAAGATGCTTTCATTCACAAATATATCAAAAAAAAAAAATATCAGTTTTTAAAATTTAAACTACTTTGCACACATCTCCTTATGACAACTCAAAATGTCTATGTGTGTATATGATACAGTTTGTATAAATTACTCCAAATTTACACTTTACACTTACACTTTTAATTTCCGTTAATGCCCATGGAAGGTTTTCACAGTCCCCCCTTCTTCCTCCATGTGAATTTGGTTCTCATAGTCCTCTATGGTTCAAATAACATGGTTCAGTTAGTTGATCAAGAAAAAATGAACAGCACCTATTTAAATAACTGATTATTTGGTTCATGTGTGTATCATTACACATCCTGCTCTGCATATTTGTGATGACATTTTTCATGATTCTGTTACCATTTTACTGATAAAATCATCAGTTGATTTATTTAGAAAGTAATCGTCATATTAATGAAAATAATCGAAATAATCTTTAGTTGCAGCTTTAGTTGAGAAATCAGTGTCAGAGTAGTGACCATCTAGATTTCCACAAATATCAGACAGGTTTGAAATGATCACAGAGGTCCTGATGAGTGTCCCAGCAGATAAAAAGGATCTGTAACCAGCTCATTCTGTGCCAAAAATCTGTACCTAGCTCAGGCTGTGGGCCAGATTCCTCCTCTGTTTCTTTGGAGTGGTGAATCATTAGTAAATTAGTCTGAACCTCCAGTAATCTGAGCTCAGACTTACTTTATCAACCTCTGCAACTAAGCTGACAATCTCTGCTTCGACAGGTTTCTACATCTTGGATATTTTACTGTTTTCGTGTTTATCAATTAGCATGCTTTTTCATGTGATAGTGGGTCAAATAATTTATTTATCTGTATCTTGACCAGGTGGTGTGTCACATTTACCGTGCAATTGCATCAAGACACCTCCCATCAAAGAACATAAAGATGGTTCATTTGGACTCCCATCCTGATCTGCTTATCCCTGTCAACATGTCTGCTGACACAGTCTTTGATAAGGAGAAACTCTTCAGGTATGGTCTGTCTAGAACACACAGTATGTTACATCAAATCAAGCTCATTTCATTGTCTTTCTTATGCTCTCACTCAACCCCCCCCTCCCCCTCGTGTTGTGAAGGAGGGTCAGCTATAAGAGCATGTCATCTAATCAGCTCACTGTGGCTGTGGCTTTCATCATACCAACCCTGCATTAAGTAAAATCCATATCCACCAAAAAAGAACCTAAGGCAACTTCATAATAAAAGCCCTTATCGATTCTTCCAAATGAATACTACCTTAGTCCCTCTGAAAACAAATCTGTATTATCAGTTATATGTCAGTTATATAGGAGGGTGTTTTCAAAGTGTGACCTCTGTGGGTACCAACTCCCATTGATATAAGTAGCTTTTGTCACATCTGTTATTCTTTGTCTTACTTATATTTGGTGGATAATTATGCTGTGTTTTGGAATCACATGTCCAACAATTGGTATAAGTTAGTGAATAATTTGGAGGGTATAAACAAGACAAATAATGTTGCCATGCTGTCACCCAGCTGCTGACTGTGTTGATAAATGAGCCATGCCAATGGGCCACACCACAAAAACTAACTTCCTGTTGTTTTTAGAGTCTCTCACCTCACGCAATATCTATCGTTTCCTCACGGCTCACCCTCCTCCAATACAACTGGTGAGACACCTCACAGTTTGAAAATCCCTGTTATACAACAAGTAGTTCCGACCAAGCAATCTGATTGCTCAAATCAGCATGACAGCACACTTTACTCATCACTAAAAATATTGCTCCACCATATACATTTTCCTTTGTTGGTAATAGTTGTATAATCACAATGTTACACTTCAGTGATGCTTGTGGACCTCGGCGCAGGCGCCTCAGCTTTCTCCATCAGCTGTGTCAGTGACACGGTGCTATAACTTAAAATTCATGTAAAAGTTTGTGGTTGCAGAAGCTACATCTGTGTGAGTAAATAAATGCAGCGTCTTTGTTATAAGGTGGTTGATAAAAGTGAGCATTCATTTGTGCAGTAGGACTGTTGATTTAGTTCAGTAAAGTACTGAGACCTTCGATAAAGCATTAATGTCAGCTCAGAGTTCACTCATCTGGGACTAGAAAATCATTTCTGTTGCTAGTGATGATACAGTGACCGCATCACTGTCGTGCTCAAATGACATTAAAGCACATCCTCGGTTAATATTGCTTAAATCCAGAATAACAGGGACTCTATTTCTGGAAAGTCAAGATGCTTTTAAATTATTTAAAAATGTTCAGTGATGTAAGCACCACAAACAATTCATTCACCTCCACTGTACTTAGTTGGAAGCAGGGACCTCAGAGAGAGATATGTCAAAAGCTGAACAAATAAAACCAGAACAATGAAGAACTGAACCTATAGTTGTGAGGCAATAATAGGATCATTGAATAACAAAAGTGGACTGCTGACCACTTCTCACACAATATGTGCTCAGATAGTACTTGCTGCACAGAATGAATGTTTGTAAGCGTTGGGTCAGTGGATGGAACAGAATTCTAAAAGTCAGAGGGTCACACTGTGTTGGACCCCAATAATTGCTGCCTGGGCTTATATTTCTTTCTTTCCAGTGAGTTGAGTATAGAGAACTGGATAATGCCCATGGTGTACGCTGGCCATGTGTCAGGTGTGGCATGGCTGCATCCATACTGGGCCCAGCAGATCAGAGAGGGAGAGCACAGGATGGCTGTGGGCAGGGACTCATCCACCACCACCATCAGGTAGGATACACACTACAGAAATATAAACTTAACTTAAACATAACTTAAATTGTTACTGGGAAAAAATCTTCATTAAGCATTTAATATTCATGATTCACCATTTAGTAAAATCTTAATGAACTTTACACCTTTATGCTCTTTATTTCTTTTCCCTCTGTGTGTCTGTCTCCATCCTCTCCTTTCTCTCCAGGGTGACCAGTACAGACAACTACTTCCTCAGCGATGGTCTTTATGTTTGTGAGAAGCAGCTGGAGAACTCCAAACCTCTCAGACTGAATGTGGTCAAAGTCAATCCTGTCAAACCAGGTCATTTATCACTCACAGGTGTGTGGACTGTATACAGAGGATGCACAAGAGACAAGGAGATGGTGTGTACCAGAATTGGTGACATTTGTAGTTTTATAGTTTTGGCAAGATTTTTTTTTTTTTTTGACCTGAGTTGAGAGAGCTTTGATGCTGGAACCATTACACTCAAACTCCATTTACAAGTGGAGTATTTTCTTATCTTATAAGAGAGAAGCAGGTTATCACATTTGATAAGTTTTTAGCAATAAATGCCGATATTTCTAATTGTTTCCAGGGGGTTTGATGAGTTTTGTGTTCCATATGCAAACTGGATGCTTTATATTTTGTCCATATGACACATTGCATTTTTGAAGAAGCGCTTTGAGTGCCTCGAGCTGAAAGATGTCCAGAGAGTCATCACTAGGGCTTTTCTCTGCTGTCCGGTCAGCAGGGTGAATAGGCCTCAAGAAAACCAGCAACAACAAAGGAAGCTCAAACAAACAGTAATTACCACAACACAAACAAGAAACATCACCCTGGAGGAACACTTGCACTTGTCATGTTCATTTTGAGTTTTTAGATTTGTTTGTCTATTCTCTCTCTCTCACTGCCAAAACAATATGGCAGTGTGATGGGACCAGAGCTGTATGGTAGGAAATTGCAACGTGCCTTTAAGACACCCACTCTGATCAGAAAGACAGTGTGTTCCAGGCCTCTGTGTCAAAGAGCCATGCTTAGAAATAAAGTTGTTTATTCAAAAGATGGGGATTTCACTCTTTTAGAATATAAAAAGTCAAGCAAACATTTGGATTAATTTCTTACCTCATAAAACATTTGCTTTTGGAATTGGCATTGTAAACAAGTCAAGTGGATGGATTCCAGAGGAAGTATTTTTTGTATTTTCCCAACAAAGTCAATCATACAGTTGCTGTAGGGAAGGCACAGATTTTACTCTTGTAAATGTTAAAGAAAAGGCTGGTGTTATTCTGTACAGTTTTTATAGTAAGTAGTTTATGTGATCAGGAGCAGACAGCAGCATAGTGGTTTACATGTGAAAAGCACAGACCATATCTAACTGAACTAATGAGGAAGTCAGTCAGCCCTGAAATCAAGTGTCAGATGTTGAGAACTGTGGTCTTATGTCCACCCCCTGTTGTTACCTACATATATAATCTTACAACTAACTCTATTATTTCATTTTTTGTTTTATTACTTATTATAATTACTATTAATTAGATTGTATTTTCTTCTTTTTATGTTCATTTTGTTTATATTTTTTCTTCTCTCCTTGTTCCCTATGATTTCTATGTCATATCTTTTATTTATCCAGTTCACTGATGAGGAAGAACACATTTTGATCTCACGCAGTCTTATGCTGTTTCATCTGATGTTTCATTTCAGAAAAGAAAACAAAGGAGGACACAAAGAGGTGGCTTGCCAAGAGACGCCGGACAGAGTGTGACAAGGCAGGGGAGGCCAGCTGCTCTGAGCCCCTCTCTACAGCCAGCAACACACTGCAACCTGCAGAGGGCAGCAACATCAAGGAAGAACAGTGGAGCAACGGGACAGGCTTGGGAGATGATGAAGATGAAGGATCAACCAGTTATGTTGTAAAGAGAATATCTGCATTTCTGATTGAGACAGAGCCTTACATTTTGGACATTGATTTGGATTTCTTCTCATGTAAGAATCCTTTCAAGGAATTATACACACAGGTACATCCCCCTGCATGGTGCTATACACTACTCATCTTTTTACCTCTATTTAGTTCAGTTTACTAAACACTTAATCCAGTCTGTCACCTGTATATATTAATGTTTAGCTAAAAAGCCAATAAATTCCAGCCTGAAGCACCATAAATGTGCTAATTTACATAGAATACATACCTAGAATTTTGTCAGTCTGCATACTCACTGGAACTCACTGTAGCTGAAATGCAACATAAAAAGTTGTTTTCCTGAACTGACTTTAGCTCTGTGTTGTCTCTGTGTCAGGAGGAGTTTGCCATCCTGAAGGAGCTCTACAACTTCACAGCACCCAGCCCTGATGCTGATGAGGTCAGACTTTTTAACTTACTGGTGCAGTGCCCATCGAGCTGGAGCATGACCTCTGTTGATGTCACCAGTGTCATCATAAAAAGATTGAAAACATAAGAGCGAGTGCAGTTAAAACTAAATGGAAGAATCTTTTTCTGTCGATTTTCTCGCCAACCGCTCATAGTTGTCACTTACAGAATAGTTGTCTAAATACAGAAAGATACAGATTAATAGACTGAGATCCCTACATTTACAGTTAGTCAGTTCAAGTCCACCAACTGCCCTCTCTCTCTGTCTCTTTGTCTTTCTCTTTACCTTGTTCTAAACAAAGGTAAATGAAATCAAATATTCTATCATTGATGACCATCATCATCAAAATCAGACTCAGGAAATAGAGCCAGCAATGCCAGAGAACATGCTGGTGAATATTGAACTCGTAAAGAAAAACAAATACAAAACTCTGTATACCTGAGTCTCATATTTAAAAACACTGTAGATAAGAACTTGTCACTGTATTTTAAATATTCATTGTGACCCTGTGAAGGAGAAACTGTACATTGTCAACTCTAATTCCTACTGAACAATCAAAACTATATTCACTGTTATTAGTAACTTCAGAAGCATGAGCTTTGTTGTATTCCTTGGAACTGCGAAGGATCGCTCTATTTTAGGAGCCACAATGACAGCACAGAAGAATTTGTATACTGTTAATTCTGATTTGATAATTAACATTAGATGTGTGTGTATATGTATGTATTTGTGTCCAGGAGGAGCTTGATGAATGTGTGGATCGTCGTGTACATCAGTTAGAGGATCTGGAAGCAGCATTTGCTGATCTTCTAGAGGATGACGGAGAAGAGATGGTTACACGCTGGGCCAGCAACCCTGGGTAAGGCTTCTCTGGATTCATCTCACTGTTACAATATAGTGAACAGACAGACAGGTGACAAATTAAAGGAGAAACCAACATTAAGTGTCTAAGTAAGATGTTGGGCCAGATGTTGGGTGGAAAAACGTTTTCAGACACCCTTAAATTTTTACACAATCTCAAATATTATCATGAAACATTTGGGGAAAAATCTTTTGTTTCAAAAGGTGTGGCTGCATTAGACAGACACAAACAAATACAACTGATGTTTTTTTGTTTATTGTTTACAAGAAAAACTAACAAATGAAATTCTTGACAGTTTCAATATGTCAGTTCTCAACAGTGTCTGTATCAAAGTCAACAAATAACAGAGAATGTGTTCAACACTGAACAAAAAATGAACAAACCATCACATCATCAAATGAATATTTAGTCCTGCCATTAGCACGCAGTAGAGCTCTAATCCTGGCTGGCATGTTCCCCACGAGCCTTTCACACTGCTGAGGGGTAATCTTGTCCCATTCGTCTTGAATTACTGCTTTTAATTCTTCTACATTCTTTGGTTTACGCTTTGAAACAGACCTTTTGATAATCCACCATAGATTGTCAATGGGGCTCATGTCCAGGGATTGAGCTGGCCACTCTAAGACCTGGATACAGTGCTCCTGCAGCCAAGTTCTCCTGGCCCTGGATGTGTGGCAAGGAGCATTATCTTGTTGAAACATACAGTTCTGACCTCGATGGAACAGTGCACGTGCAGAAGGGAGCATGTGGGTTTTTAGAATGGCACAATACTTGGCAGAGTTCAATGTGCCATCACAGACAGTGAGATGACCAACACCAGCAGCACTCATGCATCCCCAAACCATGATACTGTCTCCACCATGCTTGACAGTAGGTACTGTACATGCTGGAGATAAAGCTTGCCCTGGCCTTCTGTGTACCTTCACATTATCAGGAGGAGGATAAAGCTGGAAGCTGGACTCATCTGACTAAGAATCTTCTTCCTACTTCCTGGCTGTCCAGTTCTTGTGTGCTTGGGCCCAACAACGCCAGGCTAACCTCTGTCTCTCATTGATCAGGGGCTTCTCGACAGCCCTGTAGGACCTTAAGCCATGATCTAAAAGTCAGCCACGTACAGTGCAGGGTGGAGCACTGGACACCAGTTTGGTTTGACCACTGCTGCTGAAGCTCCTGTGATGTCATTCAGCAGTTTTTCCTGCACATGTGGATCAGGATGTGGTCATGTCTTGTTGAAGAAACCCTTGGATGCCCAGATCTTGGTTTGTCTTCTAAACTGTTGGTTCGTCTGTATTTCTGCAGAGTGTATCCAGCTGCTGAACTGCATCTTCACTTCGATGGCTATCTGACGGCAGGTGTACCCTCCTGGCTGAGAATCTGTATCTTCCAGGTGTGTTTCCTGCATTAGGTTCCTCTGTTTTAGCCATTCTTGTCTCTGAAGAACTTTCAAATGTGCTGGCTTTTTATAGACACGAAGCATGGCAACAAAAAATGTGTCTTTTAATAAAAAGCACAACCTTCATTAATGGATCACTGGTACCAACATGACCCAATACTCAAAATTTCTTATGTATTTTTATGGAACCAATCAATGTCAAGTTTTTAATGGCTTTTTTTAGGATTTGTTTAGTTTTTTGGCTGTGACTGTACTAGAAGAAATTGCACTTGAAGACCTAAGAGTGATGCAAAATTTCACAAATGCATGGGGTGTTCAAACCACCACTGTATAGCTCACTCAGCCACCACTGTTCTCTCTCTTCTCTCTTTCTTTAGTGGTTGCATTTGACAGTGCATTCAGAAAGTATTCAGACTCCCTCACCTTTTTCACATTTTGTTAAGTTGCTGCTTTATGCTGAAACATAAATATTCAAACCCTTTACTATGACACTTGAAATCTAGCTCAGGTTCCTCCCATTTCTCTGGATCGTCTCTCAGATGTTTCTACACCTTGATTAGAGTCCACCTTTGGTAATCCAATTGATGGTACATTATCTGGAAAGGCACACTGTATACAGGTTGACAGTGGATGAATATCAGAGCTAAACCAAGACATGAGGAAGAAGCAACTGTCTGCAGAGCTCAGAGACAGGATTATGTAGAGACGCAGATCTGGGGAAGGATACAAAAAACTTTCAGCTGCATTGAAGTTTTCCCAAAAACAACGTTTACTCCATAATTCAAGAACCTGATAGTTACAACTGAGGTCCAGAGACCCTGTGTCGAGATAGGAGAAACTTCCAGAAGAAAGATTCTGTCTAACATGCCGGTCCTAAATCTCCCATAGGCTTTCAGTAAGGTTGGAATCTAGTGACTGTGAAGGCCTAGAGTGGATGGAGACATTGTCAAGTCATTTTTCAGGTTTTTCCTTTAATTTGTCACCTGCCTGTATATAAACAACATGCTACATTATTATCAGGTTTTTTTTCACAGTTTTTATGTGAAACCCTATCAAATCTGAAAAAATTTAATTTGTCAAGTCTGAGAAAATCTCTGCTTGGGCTTGAAGAGTATAAATATATAACTCTTATGAAACTCTTTTTCTGGTAAGTGCATTATCAAAGTTAGAGGTGTCCTATACACCAGGCTAGCCAAAAAAAAAAAGTTTAAATTCTGCCGTTACATCCCAGACAGTGATCCAAGTTTGTGAAATTCAGCAACAGAAATCTACCATTAGGCCTTCTTCAGAGCAGATATTTGACTTTTCATTGCAGAAAAAGCACAGATGGAACAAACACCAAAAATGGCTCTGCTCTAATTAACTATCAGCATGGATTCTACACTAATGTCTGACAATGATTATTAAGTGTCCTAAATCTCAATTTCCTGTTCACTATAGAGTAAACTACTGAGTGTTCATTATTTAGGAAGTGGTATACGATGAAATAGGCAGTGAATTCAGACACAACCCAGGGCTCTGGAACTACGTAAATTGAATGGCAATGTCTCAATTAATTAATAAATGAATTACACCTGTGGTTTTCTAAGAGCTGCAACAAAACTACCAGCAGGATTACAGAGATGTCACAGTACAATCTGTACACACCCACACAGTCCTGAGAAGTGGTCTAACCAGTCAGACTGAGTGAAAGCACCAGTGTGGCTGGTTCATGTGTGTAGAAGGATGATTACGTAGTGACTTTACTGCCTATGTAACTGACGCTCAGTAGTGAGCAGTGAATTGAGATTTCTGACACTTTTTTGAATGTATAAAATGTAGACCATAGCATTGTGGGACTGTTAGTAGTTTACATGAACGTAGTGTACATGTCATTGTGAGGATTTGTGAGGGCAACATATAGAGCATAAAATCGTCAAACAGTCAACTGTGCAGATAGGTGATAAATACAGTGCACTATAAAGTAAATAGGGAGTGATTCTGGATGTGGTCAGTGTGTGTTATCTTACTCTTCTCTACATGTGTTTCAGTATGGCTTCATTAGCTCAGCTGGTTTTCAGTCTGAAGTCAAGGAACCCCTGCCCCGACTATGAGATGGTAAGAATGTTAACATACTTGCTCTGTATGTGTGTGTGCCACTGCCACAACAACCACAATAATTTATCATGATGATAGTTATAGTATTATTATACAGTTGTTCTGTGGTTATTATACAATATTATGTTATAGCTACAGTTATAAGCAACATACCCACACAGTTACGTATTTCTAGCCATGGCAGTGACATGTGACTGTAGGGATGGCAGTGTGGGTCAGTGGGTCTACCACTGTGGTCCACACTGAAATATGTCACGTATCAGATGAATTGCCATTCATCTTTGTGCACACATTCATGGTCCACACACAATGAGCAGATGCATTCTCTCCTTCACTGTTCCATCTGTTGTGTCTCAGGTCCATCAGGCAGGGTTAACCTGTGATTCTGTTGAGCTGCCTCACCACATTAGCACTGATGAGGAGATCGACAGACTCATCTCAGCTGTACAGCTGTTTCTGACGCCTCTGCCCAAACCTACCCTGATTACTATGTCCAGGTAAATCTGACAGCTACACACTGGTAAACCTACAGAACCAAAGAGTTGGAATTCATCTTTTAATTTGATTTGGCCTCTCTTGTGAAATGTAGTGCAGAGAGAGAGGTTAAATATGTCTGCTAATATGTGTGTTTTCAGGTCCAGTCTAGATGAATACTGCCCAGTAGAGCAGGTAGATTCAGTCCAGAGCCGAGTCTTGGCTGTACTGGAGGCCCTGTATGGACCACTGGACTTACACAAAGACTATGAAAACAACAGCACAGAGACTCTGGACTGTCAACCACAGGCCTCTTAACAAACACATACATACATGTGTCACTGATTGTAGTGGATGTTCTGTTTGATAAAGACAACCTATATGAAAAATGACACATCAGATTCTGTTGCACTGAATCTTTAAGTATATTTATGTCTTGTGTCTAACAGGTGGCACTTTGTGGTACTTTGGTTCATGATTGTGTGCTGTATTAACATTTGAAGTGGCTACAACTTGGATTTAGTTTTTTTCAGAAGACACTGACACTGTATATGTGCATTGAAGAAACCAGATTACTCTGACAATAGGTTAGGTTACAACAAGTATTGGCAGTGTATCGAAAACCTAATATATTGTATTCCTCTGTGCCATAGAGCTCTAGTTGTTCAAAAATATGGAACTCTCAGTGAGCCACATTGTTGCACTGGCTGACATGTTCCTTCATTACTATGAACACACACTAGTTTATTTTGCCTTAATCCCATGCACACAGCTGTGCTGCTGGAAACACTAGCACCAAACGTGTATTCATCTTCTACTGGAAATAGTCCTTTTTGAGTAGAGTTTGCTAAAAACTCCAGTGGCCTGCTGGAGCCTTTTTAAAAGCCAGTTTACCAATGGACTGTCACAGACCGCTGGGAAGTCAGAAGATATTTAGGGGTGTTGGTTTTTTTGGTCTTTTCATGAGGTTTGGTTAACATAATAAAAAATATAGAGTATTGCCAGCCTTACTGTTTAAGGTAGAGAGCTTTAATATGTGCAACAATAGTCTGATTATAGTTGGTCAGTGATAGTTTCTTTTACCCACTGTGTGTAGTGGTATGGCAGTGATGACTGATAGCACTGTCCATGCAGTGTTCTGTTAAACTGTATTATTTTGAATACAGCGTTGTTCAACTACAGAATGATCCTCATTTTCATTCTGCTGCACTACTACTGTAGTGATGCACTTCCTGTCCTCGGTCTTTGTTATGCAAATGTACACATGCAAAAACCCAGTTTGGAAGACCTAGTTGAGAGTGTGTTTGTCCAGGACATTAGATTCTTCATGCAGAAATGTAGCAGTTTTAACCACTTTTGTTAATTACTTAGCATTATAGAAAAAGACAAGTGAAGAGTTTGTTTAAACAAAATTGTTGAGTTCTTACATGTTTCTGAACCCTTCTTTACCCAAACTGACAACAGGTGGGTAAAATGCTTATGGCTGTGTTTCATGTGAAATAATTCCTCAGCTGTCTCTAATATCTTAGATCATAACTTCCAGCTGCAACACAGTAGAGTATCCACACTCCACTGCATGAGAGTTTATCCTCTCCCCACTACAGAGAGGTCTCTACACAGAAAACAATTAAGGTTGGCAGTTATAAATCACTCAATTATCCTGTGTTCAGGGCACTTGTTAAACACTTCATGGGACTGTGTCAATTTGAGGCTTATTTGCAAAATTGTTATAAGAGAGTTTTTTGTTTTTCATAATTGTATAAACTGAACTGAAGAGGCTTCTAAACTGACCCTTACAGAACATTATGTCATTTTTTTCCACTTAGTAGTTAAGAGTTAACTGAATCAGGTTTTTCTATTTAATCTATTGGAGGACTCCCAAACTTTAGAAAACTAATCTGGAGTTTTCTTGAATTATACATTTTATTCATATGTGATACAGTACAATAACTTATCAAAACAGATTACCGTCTTTCCAATAAAGTAGCTGTCATTGCTATTCTTAGAAAATGTTTGATATTATCACGTAGGTGTGTAGGTTTTGAGCTATAACTTAAAAGAAACTGTAGGTTCTGTAGCCATATTTTTTCTGACTATTGCAGTGGATGTTTTTGCAAAACATCTAAAGGAAAACAAATGAGTACAATTCCAAAACATATGTATGAAATGACAGCTTATTGTCAGTATATGGGTATCTGTGTATATGGCAGCTGATAAGTAACAAGACATGTCAGATTAGAAAGGCCAAAGGTGTATTTGAGGTCATTCAGAAACAGTGTCTCAGTTACCTAGTTTATCCACCACAGAGCACTTACAAGTTTATTTTTCAACTGTAAAATGTCCCACTCCAGCACATATGTTGGTCACAATCCTTTCAAATTTAAGGGATTCTTATAATTCTTTATGTAATTTCTCTATATATCGAAACACATTTTGTTAAGCACTCAATTACTGATATTACCATTGGAGTCACTGTGAGGGAATTTTTCCTCTTTAGGTTTATTTTCTTTCATTAAGTCTCTTCAGGCAGTGAAATGGCACACTCACATCATTTAGTGTAAACAGTAGTTGACTGTCTGTTTATTTAATTATTGAGAAAACACTGAGTCTATGAAAAAACAGTTCCTTCAAACAGTACAGGCCCATTTCAAACTTACTGTTTGCTGTAATTGATTATTACCAAAGCAATTATAGTAGATTGCTCGTACAAACAGGCTTAACAACTGCAGTAGAAGGCTGCCAGATACTATGAGTATGAGGAAGAATAGACAACACACACTGTCTTCACTTGCTCAATAAAGAATTTTTGATATGTTATGCTCAAAGACTTTCAGGTATAGTTACTATGATCAAAGAGTGCCATGTTAACTAGATATGTTTTATGTGGATCCAAGAATTTTCTTCACCTGGAGGCACTGATGGTTCGGCAGAGTCATTACTTGTGTCAGTTGAAAGGTATGAGAAGTATGAGAGGCCATCTGGGCCAGAAATTAATACTTCACTTGCACATGCTTACAGCACATACGCTCTGAAGCACTTGCATACATATGTCTGTATGTCTTTAAACTAATCACAATCATGTAGTGCTGGGGGATCACTTGGAACACTTACATGTGAGGACGAGATCACTTTCATAAAAATTTCCCACACAGAAAAGGCCACAAAAAAGACACAGTTAAAGAGAAACAGTATGTGGACTGTGTGATTACATAGCTAGTCAAAGCTACAAGGTTGTTTGTAGCAAACAGGATTTTGAAAATGGTAACAAAAAGGAAGTGGAAAGAAGGAGAATTCCACCTGAAATAGGCGCCCAGTGACAGGCTTAATCCCACAGTCAGACCACCCTGGAAGAAACTGCTCCAGTCAGGACAGAGGTGTTTCATCATATGATGGAGGTGAGTGAACCTTCCTCTTTGGGGGTTTTTACACCACTGAGCTCATCTTTGTAATGAGGGATTTATTTGCTGCAACCCTACTATAATATCCCTCTCTGTGTAACTGTCACAGTCTGATCACATCCTGCACTGACAATCTCAGTCACCTGAGGAAGAGTTGCTCTTTCTGTTTCTCCTAACATATCACCCTAATTGCCTGAGTATCACTGTTGATGCACTGTCAAATGTGTGCCGTCATCCACAAGTTCCAACTCTCTCACTTTACTGATGTCATCTGTGCCCCAACAGTGAACCCTCTTTCAGGATCACTTAGATCTTATCCTCTTGCCATCTTGATTCAAAGTAAGACAGAATGTTTGAATATGACTCGGTACACTGTGTCTTCTTGAGACAGCAGTGATCCCCTGAGAGAGAGCTGTTGATGTTCAGACGGACTCTTCTCTCACAGAGGTACATGTGAAGATACCTCTGGCCTCATCATCATCATCATTCAAGTTTTTTTTCCATCAGATCCATCCTGTAGTTGAGAATCCTACTTGGATTTCAAGGATGAACTATTTATCCAGCCTAATCTGTGAGTCTTTGCTGATAGAAGCTCAGCTCAGCTCTGTATGTTATACAAAAATTGATGAACCACCAAACACAGATGTTCAATTCAGTCTGTATATACCTCATCAGGGTTTTTTTAACTTCAGAAGCTCCTCTAAAGCTGCAGAATAGAAATTATGAAACTGGCAGGCTCACAGGTTGAGTAATAAGTAGTTCTTTATGATGTCTAGTTTAGAACTTTAATAAAGAATAAGGTAATAATAATAATAATAATAAAATCATAATAATATAAGATATATTAGAAATATAGATAATTAACACAAAAGCAGCAATTCATACAGACAGTACATATCGAGGCAAGTGGTTCAGCAAGTTATAGTTGCAACATTAAATATTTCAGTGTTTAGGTAGCTTCTAAACATAGGAAAATAACTCAGTATTTTTTTGTACATAGAGATTCTAAAGCAAAATGGGCACTTTATAGCATTTTATAACTTCAGAGCATTTTATAGCACATGTGCCTGCATGGTTCAGTTAAAAAAAAACAAACAAACTGCGGAGTGGTGGGGAAACTGAACGCTTTTTGTCTTTTCCAAATACTTGCTCTATGGCTGTGGGCGTAAACATAGCGCACGTGAAGGCATCATTTGGTCAACGTGCGGCACCGTTCCTCTCCGCCCTGACAGTCACTGACAGCTTAACAGCAGTAGAGTCACATACAGGACTAAGACGAAGAGCAACACAGTTAAAATGAAGGAAAACAGTTTGTCTCGAATTTTCATTATTATCGTGTGTGCTGTGGTTTTTATTGCCGTTTTGGTCGTTAACGCTTTGGCCGGAGCGGGCAAAGGTGAGTTAAAGCAAAGTAATTCCGACATTGTTTTCCACAGTGCAGTTCGAACTGGTGTTAACTTTAATGTTCAGTTTTCAAATCCCCATGGCTCTTTCACATTGTACTTAACATGTTTAAGTTGACATAACGTTCAAAAAGATTTGTTTTCTCCGCTATTAATAGAGTTTCCATTGCTTATGAAACTGTTTTCACGGGGGACTCGGTTAATGATGAACGGCTGGAAGCTCATTATGTCATAAACACAGTTACCCAAACAATGAGGAATTCTTTTCATGGTCGTTTATGTGTGAGTTAGCATGTTTAGCTAGTAGTTTTGGAATTAGCCAGTGTTATTGAAACGCTGCGGAATAGAACTAGTTTTTACTGAAAGAGCAGCAGTTAGATTCCGCGATGACGCCATAACGTTAAGCGATGAAAAGGGTCTGTTTGTGTGTGTTATGTGTTAAAGGCCTGGTCACCCACATTACAAAAAGATTTCTCTCTGACTCTCCTCTGTTAGTGGCAGTAAGCCATGCATCCAAATTCAGTTCAACTTTATAGAGTGACATGGTATCCAGCCTGTGGTGCACAGCATTAAAATTGACTCAAATTAAACAGAATCAACAGCAGCATCTCTGTCAAGAAGCATCAATGTGAAGATTAAAAAAAAAAAAAAAAAAAACTATTATTAAAACTACTTTCAGTCAAAGACATAGTTCCAGTACACTGAGAATGCTAATAGGACAACTCCAGGGGCCTCCACACTCACTGGTGCTCTTTGGGATAGAGAGAGGAGGAAAGTCATCTTAAGAAGGAAAAAAGCTCCCATCCAGGGGCTAGGGTGTGGCACCAAAATCCACTTCCAGAATCTGAAACAGATGGAACATTTGCCTCCCTCAGAAAATCTCAAGGGTGCTGGAACACATTGTTGCATTATTTCCTTAAACTCCTTTTCTATTTTTAGCCACCCACTTCAGTGACAAGAACTGGATCTTTTTATGCCACATCTTACCCACAGTTTACAGCATATTTTTCCTTTTTAAGTTATTTTGAAAATGAATCCCTATGATCTGTTGGCAAAATCTATGGATTATTCAGAGTAACAGCACTTTAACAGTAATGGAAAATAACTAAGTACATTTACTCAAGTACTGTACCTATGTACAATTTTGTACTAAACTTGGGTATTTCTTGTTCCACTGCATATTAGATGGAAATATCAGACCTTTTTCCTCACCTACTTGTACCTGACAGTTGTAGTTAGTTACTTTCAGATTAAAATTTTACATAAAGAGTAAGATTCTACATATACAGTCTACAGTACATATAGAGATACGTTTCTAAAATCCAATACATTGTAAATATTAAACCAAGAATTCCCAAACCTCTTGTCATTCTGACCCCATACAAAAAAAATCAGTCACTGTCTGTTCTGTCAAAGGGGCATTTCCCCTCGGCCTTTCTCAGATGGCTTCATTACTAACTGTTCAAGGTCCAAAACATACAAAGTTTAGAGAAAAGCCAAGTAAAGCTAATGAAAACAAATTTGTGTGCAAAACTTTAGTTCCTGTCCCATTACTCACAGTTCCTCAGTGACTCACTGGGAGGTGCCCAGACCCAAGGTTGGGAACCACTAGACTAAACTAATCTAATCTACATGTATAAATGTTTATTAGATACTTAAAGTGCATTTATTGATAATACCTCTGTGCTTATACTGAACTACACTGAAATATGATTTGGAATGAATTTTGAATTGAGGACCTCTACTTGCAGTGCAGTATCTGTAGATTGTTATACTGTCATTTTTTTTTGCCATTAAAGTATGAGAGTGCTTCTTCCTGAATGAAATGTTCTTGTTAAAAGCTTGAATGGGATAACAGATAATGTTCTGCTCTCTTAGTTTGTGCTCGCAAATGAGTGATCCTCCTCATACCTGTCATTCACTGTAACAATTATAATCTGACTCAAGACATATCAGATGTTCAGGTGTGTGTGTGTGTGTGTGTGTGTGTGTGTGTAGTACCAGTCAAAAAATTTGGACACACCTTCTCATTCAGTGGTTTTGCTTTATTTTTAGTATTTTCCACATTGTAGATTAATACTGAAGACATCAAAACTATGAAGGAACATGTATGGAATTACGTAGTAAACAAAAAAGTGTTAAACAAACCAGAATATGTTTTAGATTTTAGATTCTTTGAAATCTAAAATGCTTTGATGACAGCTTTCACTCTTGGCATTCTCTCAGTCAGATTCGTGAGGTATTCACCTGGAATGGTTTTCCAACAGTCTTGAAGGAGTTCCCAGAAGTGCTGAGCACTTGTTGGCTGCTTTTCCTTCATTCTACAGTCCAACTCATCCCAAACCATCTGCCCCCATGGAGGGCAGGTCATCTGACGCAGCACTCCATCACTCTACTTCTTGGTCAAATAGCCCTTACATAGCCAGGAAGTGTGTTTGGAGTCAAGCTAATGATGCTCCCACTAAGCTCAAACCAGATGGAATGGCATGTTGCTGCAGAGTGCTGTGGTAGCCATGCTGGTTAAGTTAAGTTTTTGAATAAATCACCAACAGTGTCACCAGCAAACTCTTCTTCTTGTTGTTCTTCCTCATTAGTGGTTTCTTTGCAGCAATTTGGACATGAAGGCCTGACTCATGCAGTCTACTTGAACTCTGTGATGCAATTATGTGGGCTCTAATCTGAGGTGCTTTTAATTAGCAGTTTCTGAAGCTGGTAACTCTGAACATATCCTCTGCAGCAGAGGTAACTCTTGGTCTTCCTTTCCTGGGGCAGTCCTCAGGAGAGCCAGTTTCATCATAGCGTTTGATGGTCTTCGTGACTGCCCTTGAGGATACATTCAAAGTTCTTGAAATTTTCCTGACTGACTGACCTTCATGTCTTAAAGTAATGATGGACTGTTGTTTCTCTTTACTTAGTCGAGTGGTTCTTGCCATAATATGGATTAGAACAGTAGCTGAATAGGGCTATTCACTGTATAGAACTGTGTACCAACCCTGCCTCTGTGCAACACAACTGATGGTCTCGAACACATGAAGAAGTTCTCTAATAATTAATCATTCCTAGGTATGTGTCAGCTCTGTATCTGATTAGAAGAGTTTCCTCATGAATCTCATCAGTTTCCCCTTTGGCATTGGGTTTAAATTTGAAATATTACCAAGCTGACACTTTTACTCTTTCACTTTGACACCAAATCATCTACTCATCGTGTCAGCCAACTCTGCTCTCACCACATGCTGCACAGAGCAGACACTTTCACTTGATAATTGTAGTGTGCAACTAAGGATTAATGTCTTGTATGTAATGTAAATGTTCTTTGATGAACTCAGGTGCTATAGCTGTAATGTAAAAATTAGTCAAGTGAGTTTTATGTCTTGAAAAAAAAAAAGAAAAGAGATGGTAGAGCTGGCGAGCAAGTTATGTAAACAGTTTGTGCCTTCACACCATGTAACACTGACTGCAGCAGCAACCCTAGCTTCCATGCACCCAGCCACGCTTCATAGAGAATTGGTTTTCCCAGTTTGGTGTGGAAGAACTTGGCTGGTCTGCACGGAGCCCTGCCCTCAGCCCCATCCCACATCCTTGGTATGAACTAGAATGCCAACAGTGATCCAGACCTGAACAGACAACATTAGCGTTCTCACCAATGCTTTTTTGGTTGGGTGTCTTTGCTGTTCTCCAGGACCTTTCCATTCCAGTACTGGTAATGTGTCAGCCCGCTATGAGACAGACATCACTCCAGCTGGCTGGACCTTCTCTATCTGGGGTGTTATCTATACCTGGCTCACCCTGATGGTCATATACATCACCACATATGTATTCAGAGGGTAAGCTAACATCAGAATGGTCATACTAAATACTTACTCAACTCTGTTTATTTCAACCTGTCTAACAGGTCTTGTTACTCAGAGCAACATGCAGATGTAACTGATGCTTCTCTTTCTGTTAATAGATCCTGGGCTCAGTGTCTACTGCCCTGTGCCTTCTATTTTTGCTGGCTGTCCAATATGGGATTGAACATGACATGGCTGCTGCTGTGGGACAGACAGTATGTCTACTATTTCTACTCATTAGTTTATTCATTTGTACAGAAAAAGCATAAAAACAGTAACTTTGAAAACTAAGAATGACTGAAATTCAAGTGTTACATGTGGACTTGGATTGAGACAGCTGAGGGTGAGGGGAGAATGTTGAGAGTACAGTGGTAAAGGGACTGGGAACACCCTGAGACCAAACAAGTAAACATCAACATGTGTTTAAAATTAGGCAGGGGTGCACAAGGAACTGATGCAAGCATTATATGAAGAAGTAAATTGCATACAGATGGGTGACTTAGGAAAAACCAACCAGTGTCTCAGTAAGACGCTTGGTGGCCATGTGCCTCCAGAACATGCATCGATCCACAAACAAAATTCCACAGGCAGAAATTTCAGGTTGGGTTGTGAAACACGATCATCAGTTTAAATATGAAATAACATGAGAGTTTTGTGGAATTCCTTGCTGTAATTTTGTCAGTATCACCACATGATTGTGAATATCATCACATAGCCACTGGCATATGTTTTTGGCAAGTCTTTAAAAGTACAGTTTCTCCAACAGTATGTTATCGCTGACCGTATCAATGCCCTAGACAAGTTTGAAAAATTCCAAGTGGAAGTGAAATGATTATTTCAGGCAGAATACGTTTTATTAGCCGCAGTATTTCTAAAATGTTCACTCGTGATAGAAGAATTGAGTCAGAGATTGCTGGTATGATGCATTAAGTGTCCCTCTCTCTTTTTCTCTCTCTACCTTGCAGGTTGATGCTGGCAGCTCTGGTTGTTTTAATCCTGATAACGCTAACCAACTACAGTGCATTGTTCTTCTGTTGCTTTGCCACAGATTACTATGGACTCTGGTTAAAGACATACCACCGCATAGACCTGGCTTGTCTCCACATACTGGTAGGGCAGACAGTGTGCACGGACAAATGCAACCTCAGAGAAAGTTTTGCCAAAATGTTTGACCTTTACTACCATTATTGATGAAAAGAGTCCCATTTTGTTTTAATCCAGACTGTGTCCTGTGAATAATACCTCTGGGCTTATAAATGTTCATATGTTCAGGTCCAGAACGGCTTGGCTGTCTACACTACATGGACCTCCATCGCCTCTCTGATCAACTTCTCATTGGTTCTCCACCTGTGGGGTGTGGACAGGAACACAGCAGCAACTGC
Source organism: Lates calcarifer (assembly GCF_001640805.2). Lineage (NCBI taxonomy): Eukaryota > Metazoa > Chordata > Actinopteri > Centropomidae > Lates > Lates calcarifer. Next base: position 23,731,071 of record NC_066836.1, read on the forward strand.
CTCTCTCTGCATCTTGTTTGCTGAAGTGGTGGGATGGTAAGCTCTGTTTGGACAAGGTTGATGATGAGCATTTCACTGGTAGAGGAGCAACACATGGGATATTAGATGACTGACAATGAATGCTTTTATCATGGTTCCATCACTCAAGTGGTTGAACTGAGATTACTTTGTACACTAACAGCTTGAGATATAGCAAATGATCCAGTGCTGTCTTTGTATGGCTCCATGCTGCAGCTGAAGATGTTATGTTTTCGGGTCATTCATCCATCCCATTCTTGTGAATGGGACATCATACCAACATCTTTAGGGAATTTCCTCAAATTTGGCACAAACGTTCACTTGGACTCAAGGATTAACTGATTAGATTTTGGTGGTCAAAGGTCATCGTCACTGTATCTTCAAAAAGAATGTTTTTTCAACTCAAGAATTCTTACTGTAATTATGATAATATACACTTAATACCTTCAAAGTCACAGTGTATTCAGAAAGTAATCAGACCCCCCCCCCCCACACACACTTTTTTTACATTTATGTTGCAGCCTTATATTAAAAAAAACAAACCAAAGAAAAACATCTTCCCCTAATCAATCTACGCTCAATACTCCATAATAGCACAGTCAGAGCTCTGCAGACAGTTCCTTCTTAACATAACAGCGTAACAAAGGGTCTGAATTATTTATGTCAATGTGATATTTCAGTTTTTCCCTTTTTAATACATTTGTTAAAAAAATCTAAACCTCAGTGTTTTCTTTGTCATTGTGTGTGTAGATCGATGAGAGGAAAATTATTATTATTTTTTTTTTTTACTTTAGCATGAGGCTGTAACAACAAACTGAAATAATTAAAGGGCTCTGAATATTTTCTGGATGCACCGTATATGAGTGGACACACTGCAGCTCTGCTGGCTGGCAGAAGCATGTGACTGCGAGGCAGTGACTGTAGTTATTGTTTGTAAGAAAACACTGAAGCAGCAGCTGCTCATGAAAGTGTGTGTGTGTGTGTGTGTGTGTGTGTAGGTTCATCCTTGAGAACTGGGTGCTGGACCGTTGGGTGCGTAACATCCTGACAGTCTACCCTGTGGTGATTGTGGCGCTGGTTGGAAACATCTTCAAGCATTTTAACCCAGATGATCCCACTCCAAACTCTGTGTTTATGGGTGAGTTTAACTGAAACATCAAAATCAGTCACTGTGACTTCACCTACACCAGTCTTCTTAGAGGAGTCCAACAACTTACCTCCTCTCCTCCTGACATTAACACTGTACATATCCTGGGTAATCAGATCACACTCAGGGCAAAGCAAATAAAATCCTAGTTGTCAGTGTCATTTGTCCACAGTTTTTATCAAATGAGCGTGTATACATACAGAATTTCAAATAATAATAGTATTCTGTCTTTCTATGTTCCCAAAATTATTTCCATTTGTAAACTTGATGTTGACTTCATTTCTTGTGGCTGTCTCAATCACTGTTTTTTTTTTCCCCACTTGTGTTCTGTTAGTGGTACTGCTGGTGCTGGCATGTATCCTGCTGATTTCCAGAGTCTTCACGGTCATCTGGAGGAACCAGTGGCGGCCTCTCTACTCCCCAGGCTCAGCACGGCTCATGGTATCACCTCTCGACGGCAGCAAGTTCAGGGTCTTCACTTAAACAGTTGGAGCTTCAACACTGCCATCTGTTCCACTGCAGGCCATCGACTCTCATCCCAGAGACACACTGAGTTTATATTCACACAAGCCACTGCAGTGTTCACTGGGAAAAACTGCCAGTTTTAAGATGGAGCTTACAGCTAAGTGCTGATCCAGTCGTAGATGTGTAACGGGAGGACAGGAAACCTCTCCTATTGTCTTCTCTCCTCTCAAACTTTAAGAAAATGCAACAGTGCTTTCACATCTGATACACATTCTAACTACTTTGACTGTTTACCACTACTTTGATTAATATTGTTTAAAGTACTTTTATACAGACACAGGCATGTGACTTAATTATCAGATTTTGTTTTACTGTTTTTATTTTGGCAATTATGGATTATATATTTTGTATCTCTACAGTGGCAGTAGACTATAGGCTCTCTATAGATGTTGGCTTTTTGTCAATACCATTTGACCAAGATCATCTTTTTTTTTAATTCACTTTAAAAAAAGCTTTGTTGAATTCACTCTAATTTGCTGATTAAAGCATTCTGTTTTCCTAAAGTGTTTAGACATCCTTTGACATCCGCACATCTGGTCTCTTCTTCCTCTTCTCCCATCGTCTGTTTCATAACACTGTCTATCCCATGTACAAAAGTGCTCTTAGTTCTAATAAATTCTGATAATAATGATGAAAACCTGCAGAGATTAGACATCACACACATAAACACAGTCAGAGGGTTCATGTGGAGGAACTGTCACTAACACCTTGCTTTTACCAGTGTCTTCTGGACAGTGGTGCTGGTAATGTTCTGCTCCCAGCACACAGACATGTAGTTTTTACCCTCACCACTCTGGGTGTAAACATGTTTTATAATTGTGATATTTTGACTGACAGGAGCCAAAGACAACAAGGAGTGCTCTGCTGCTCCTCCACTCTGCTTTTTTTTAGGATTTCACAAATCAGCTACAGTTGTGGCCCATCACTGCTGCAGTGCTGCAGTACGCAAGTCAAAATGAACACCTTTAACGTCTCTCTCAACTTCACATTGACACCGTTAAACAGGACAGTCCTAAAACAGGCAACATCACACACATCTGTGCCAAAGTGATTTTAATGCGTGTGGGCTTTGTTGGAAACGTGTGAGGCAGAAGCAGGTGGCAGCAATGTAAAGAGACTCCTGTTTGTCAAAAGTCATTGTTTCAGGGACACAGCAGAAAGACAGAATCCCTGTCCTGTAATCCATGTCCACTCCTGCTCTGAAAGACAGAGGATGGGATTGAAGTTCTGATATTGTGGAGTATGAATTCACAAATATTGATGGAACAATTTTCATTTTTCAAAACTTGAACCAACCTGGTATTTGTTCCAGTCTCCGCTCTCCCAATATTCAGCTGTCACTGAATCTCTCCCACTCCAGCTCCCAGTGAAACCCTCTGTTCTCAGGCTCTGTCACCATCTGTCTGGGTGACAAGAATATTGTTGATTTAATTTACAGCTGTTAGAGTGTTTCCCTTCAAAAGGAGAGCTGTCCTTTATTTGAATCCAACATAATCTCACATGAATATTATGAAAAAATCAGCTGTGGTCTTCAGCTTTGTGGCTTGGGCAGTAAAACACCCACTTCAGTCTTTGTTGCTAAGATCTTTGGCAGTTCCTCACAAAGAATTTCCTGTAGTTTATATTTGGCTTTGGTCACATCCTCAAAAAAAGCCAGTACTGGATGGAAATTGGCAGTGGGCATTTCTGTAGCTTGGACAACAAGCCATAATAACGATGAGAATGGAGGTGATTCATTTTGTCCCCAGTTCAGTCTGTCTTCCTCAGCTCAGAGATCTCTCACCTCATCTGAAGACCACTGGGACTTTTTTTTTTTTTCTTCTAGGATCTGATCTGCTGATTCACAGCTGGACCAGCCTGATGTCCTGCCTTCTTCACTCTGCAAATATGGTAGATATTTTTCAGCAGAACGGGCCTCGGTATAAAGGTTTGTCAGCAACGAGGGCAGCTGCACTTTGTTTGTGATCCCAGAATCTTTAAAGCTCATGCTGTGTCCACAGGGTAGAGACCAGAACCTCTGTAGATCCAGACACATCACATAGCAAAGTCCCTCTGACCTGATGTGAATGCTGGGAGGGTCTGAAGAAAACATGTATGTATTACTTCATTATTCAACTGGTTTCAAGAGCGTACCATGTCTTTAAACTATCACATTTGTAACATACTCTTCACCTCATGTTGTAAATGAAGCATAAAAAACCTCTGGCAGTTCAGACCCTCCACCTCACCCCCACCCCTCACCACTGGAATGCAGCAGAACCTAATGGTGTCCTGCATATTCAACATGTGGTGAAATACAGCAGTCGACATGAAAATTAAATGCATATCAGCACATGACAGTAGGAAGAGCTTTGGTGTTTATTGGAGCCTAGCTTTCTATCTGTTGTGAGGAAGTGAAAGTCAAATCACTGAGCAGGGAAAGAGGAAGCGATGAATTCAGCTGTGTGAGACAAAACTTTGCTTTTTGATGCGTCTGGATTTATGCAGGGATCTGGTCTCTACCCTGTGGACACAGCTGCTGCATGAGCTTTAAAGATTCTGGGATCACAATCAAATCCTCAGCTGTCCTCTAAGCTAATTAACAATACACATTGTTACATAGAAATTATACCGTTTACTTCAAATCAACTTAAAGTTAGCTTGTGTAATCTTTGAAGGACAGTGGCTACTGTTCACCACAATGGACAGTTATGAGTTAATAGTAAAAGCTAAGATGAAATGTAACAGTTGCACAAGTAGAGAAGAGTAATGATATCAGTGGACTGACTCAGTTTGTCAGTTTGCTTACAGCAGCTAATATTAACCTCCATAAACTGATGTTCAGCTCAGATCAGGTAAAACTGTAAAACTGAATCACTTCTGACCAGAACTACCACAACTCTATTTATTTCCTAAACACATGGAAACTGAATGTACACATATGAACATGTTTTCTACTAATGTGTCTTCTGATTATTCTGGTGTCACGTCCCTGTGCAGGTCAGGGGTTGAGAAGGGGAATGATAAAAATTAGCCCAGGGAAGAAGACTCAATGGAAACAGAAGTATGAGCACAGACAAATATATTCACAGGCAAATTAGATCCAAAAGGAAAAATACAACAAATCATCTACAGACAACAGAAAACATCCATCTTATACAGAAAGAGAGGCTAAGCTACTGTGTATACAGAGTCTTACCTGGTACCTGGGGGAGCACAGGAGAGCAGAAGGAAAGCACAAGAAACATACAGAATCAGAATCAGAATGCTTTACTGTCAGGGCACGAGGAGAAAGTACAGCGAGTACACCTAAAAGTTATGTTGCTACACACACCACTATCAATATTTACAATAAATAGAACACATAAAAAATAATAATATAAGAGAAATATAAATTGAATATTGAATGTTAATAATATAGACACACTTAGGTTATTGCACATGAATAATCATAGATGAGCATGGCCATGGCCATGGCACTGTGGCTGTAACATAAAGTTAATGCTGTGCCTCCCTGTTTTTATTCTATATGTGAACTGGAGCACTGCAACTCAACAATTTCCTGCAAGGGATAAATAAAGTACTTCTGATTCTGATGATACTGATGTGGACACAGAGTCTGTAATATGCAGCCAAACGCAAGATGATGAAACTTGTAACAGTACAGTATGAAATAGCTGGAACCAGATGATATCACATGTTCCAGTGAGTTTCAGATTTGGTAGTAATCCATCCATTATCTATACTGCTAATCTTTGTCTATTACTTTGTTTTAACATTTTTTCCATTCCAGTTTCATTTCCATTCACTGACTGATCACCAGTGTTTAAAGCTGCAGCTCTGTGATTCTCTTTAAAATGGAAGGCTTAGTTTGATGTAATGTCACTGTTTGTTTTGTTTGCTTTGTTTTTCTGCCCTCTCGTGGTCAGAATGACTTAATGCAGGTTTAAGAACATGCTTCTTGTTAAATGTCCCATCATATTTTGCACCACTTGCTAAAGGTCATTGTTTTTAATATCAATGACATTCAACATGATTCATGGTTTTAACCACATGGAAAACTACAGCAATAATTTTACTTGTCCAGAGGAGTCAGTAGATGTGCAGTGGTATAGATGCCACACAGACCATGAGATAATGAGCTGTTAATAGTTTGAGGATGGTTTTATGAAGATATGGTTCCACTGAGGCCTCCTGTGATTTGTGATAGAATGAGTGTACAGCTCTTGATGAGAGTGGGAAAATGACCCAAATCTAACTTTGAAAGCCTGTGAAAGGGAATCAGAATCTTTCTGTTTCCTTATAAAAGCTGCCACACATTGTTATTGAGATTTATTAAAATGGTCCTATTAGCTGGAAATTCATGTGTTTCAATGAGAGAATGACGAGAATCTCATTCTCATGCAGTGTATGGTCTGTGACAGTACTGTGTCATTATTTTTTAGTGTCAGTGCAACAGCAGACAGCAGCCCAGCACCTGAGGCTGGCCATAAATTCTGCTGTAACATTTGTGTTATTAGCTCTGGAGCAGATTGGTGGAAGTGGTGTTAGCTAGGTGTTGTTCTGAAAAAGCCTTGTGGCCGTTAACCTTCTTCACTCTCTCGAGCTTTTAGGCACTCGTCCTAAAAGCCAGTTGCAGAGACCCTGTTCTCTTTGTTGTTACAATCCTGAACTGTCAGAGTTTCTGACCTCAGCTGTTGTCTCTCTGACAAAGTCTTGACAGCTGGTGACTTTAACATTTATGTTGATGAGAATTGTGACGCTTTTGCAGCCAAATCTTTAAATAATATGGAGTCTTTACATTTCACTCAACATTAGATTTAGTTTTTATTTTAGGTCTGGATTTATCATCTTTATTTATCAGCATGATGAAACAGCTCAAAAATGTAGCCGCCAGACCTTTAGCTAAATCACCAAAGCATGAGCACATGTCCCCTGTTCTGTCCTCTCCTCACTGGCTGCCTTAGAACTGATTTTTAAATTTTACTCTCAACCATGGTATGGTACTGTGAGACCTTACTGAGCTTCTTAATCACTGCTCATCAGCCTCTGGATAAGACCATATTAGTTATCTCCTGGTCAGAGGTGTCACTGAGGGTAACCTGAGCGACGTAGCCTTTAAAATTCACAGTGTTAATTATCCTATCTGTTTCTTTTATCCATATTTATTATTCTTTCTATTTGTCCTTCTTTGTGGAGTAATTTGTAAAAGTGCTATATAAATGAAGTTCTTATTCTCATTATGAACTGTACTGCACATTGATCTCTACATTAGATTACCAGAGTATTTTCTACAGATTCTTAACTACCAAGTTACCAAGTAGGAGAAAAGAATGATACAGTTTTCTCAAGAACACCAATCTAGTAGTTTGCACTCCAGGCCAGTAGGTGGCGGTAAGACGCCTGTATCCGGCTTTATCAACCACCAATAAATCCAAAGAAGAATAAAAAAGAAAAGGAAGTGAAGAAGTAAGGAAGCGGTGGGGCTGCAGATATCTGCTGTTCTGAGAGTCTGTCTGCGTGAACAGCCTTTTACTACTGTCCTCACAATGTCGAAAAACACAGTGTCCGACCGCTTCAGGAAAGTGGACGTAGATGAATACGACGAGAACAAGTTTGTGGACGAGGAGGACGGAGGAGAGAACCAGGGTGGTCCGGACGAAGCAGAAGTCGACGGTCTGCTCAGACAATATCCTTCAACTTCACTTTTTATTCGGAGTTAAGTTTTCTCTTCAAACAGACAGGGACACGAAGCGGTTTAATGCAGGGCTCATTTCTACCTGTTAGCACGGGTCTCATGTAGCTAGCTGATGGCGATATGAAGGCCGAGATACGGAGTTGGAAAGGTAGTGCTTCTGAGTATATTTTACACATTCAAAATATATCTGAGTTCGCTTGTTCATATTGCACTATGTTAAAATGAGTTATTGGTGATATTTATCGGACATATTCTGTGCTGGTTGCAGCAGATTTCCGTCGAGTGTCTGTCAAACTGTCGTTTCCGGGTGTCAGTTCACAGGAGGGTGTGGTCGCCTCAGCGGGTTCACTGCTGAAGCTTTGGACGATGATGAGTGTGTTTTAGCCACACGTCTCTGCTCTGGATGTTGTGTCTGGAACTTATATCAGGAGCATGAATAATTAACGCCAGCGGAGAAAAATAACTGAATGCATTTATTCAGAGAAGCTGTCTGTAGTTCAGTCATTCTCACAGACTGTACTCCTGCTCCACTACATTTCAGAGGGAAGCGTGTAGTTCACTCCTCTACAGTTAACTGAGACCTGTAGTCACTCGACATGCTGCTCACGAAAATCTTTCACTGTATCACAAAACATACGGTAAGCTTACAAAACGTGATGCACTGATGATTGTTAAACTACACAAAGTTTACAAAGTAGTTAAAATAGCTCCGGCTAGCTCCAGCTCAGCCAGCTACAACATTAAACTGCTGCTTATATTTGAATACATCCATGACAATAATAATCTAATATGAAGTTGTGACTTTTTGAAAAAAGAGACCACTAAGAAACAAAAGTACTTTAAGTAGATTTTGTTTAGAATACTAAGACTTGCTCTTGGAAAGTTTTGAACTCATGACCTCTCTTGTAATAAGAGTAGTTTAACTTTTTTTTTTCTTAATGCATATGAATAATACTCCCACCACTAATTAGACTTGATAGGTGTTGTTTACCCCCATACACAGAGAGCACACTGCGTATACTGGATATCCAAGCCAAGGCATCAGCTGCCACACACACGGATGTAAACTCTCATATAGTGTCCACGGCCACCTCAGACCTTCAGACTGGGTACTACAGACAGACCTTTATATCTTTATAGTCCTTGACTGTTGTTCTGCAAGGGGAACACGAATGGTGCTCTCCATGCTGTGCTGAAGAACCCTCCAATCAACACCAAGAACCAGAACGCCAAGGTACCACTTTCTGTCTTTGCTGAAGCTCTTTGTGTATCTGCAGTAATGCTTTCAGAGGGTGATGGTAGAGAAAATGGCCTCTTCACTTTGAGTTCTGATATTCTTCTCCTTCTCCTCTCTCTGCTCATCAGTGAACTTATTTGAAGCATTAACGAACAAACTGCAGTTTTTATGCAAGTAGCTGAGTAAGACGTCTCATAATGTGCAGAAATGATTTTGTTATTGTTTCACGTTTCAAAGGAAAGTGGCAGCAGAGCTGTGGTGTTGGAGCACAGAAAATGAAAATGTTTGTTTCTTGAAGAAATCAACACGCAGCAGTCTGCATTAGTAGCATTACCCTGAACAGTGGTTTAAACACATGTTCTCATTCAGCTTTTAATAGCTCTGTGCATTAGCAAAGAAAGGAAGTGCAGAAAAAGAAAGAGGAAGAGAGTACGTAAGAAATCAACCTTATTCTGTGTCCTGCAAAATCTAAATGTCACATTCACATTCATCTATGAACTGAAGCATTTTAACATGTAAAGAGCAAATACTATACAGCAATGACAAAACAATCCACACAGTAAGAAATGAAATGCAGCATAAGTTACTTTCAGTTTTAAGGCGTTCTTTAAAAACAGATTCATTTTTGATTGTCTATCACATTTACAGATAACAGTCAGTAATGTCTGTTTTCACGCCGTTCATACTTTTCTAATTTAAACTCCTGTTTAAATTGGATGCATTGATTATATGCTGAAATAACATGGCTGGGCTTCATCTATGGAAAGATCTACACATGGTCTCTCAGGTGTTCCTGGACTGTCTGTCTGTCTGTCTGTCTGTCTGTCTGTCTGTACTAGTCTGATTCACAGATCATTATAATCACAGAAGCCAGATCAACAGATGCTGAGTCATTAAGCTGCATGTTGTTTGACAAAATCCTGATTCTCTCTCTCTCTCTCTCTCTCTCCTCTCTCTCTCTCTCTCTCTCTCTCTCTCTCTCTCTCTCTCTCTCTCTCTCTCTCTCTCTCTGTGTGTGTGTGTGTATAGGAGCGAGCAGAGCTGCTGGTGGTCAAAGTGCTGAGCAGTTTTAAGAGCAGTGACATAGAGAAAGCTGTTGGGTCACTGGACAAAGCAGGAGTGGACCTGCTGATGAAATACATCTACAGAGGCTTCGAGAAACCGTCTGACAACAGCAGCGCTGTGCTGCTCCAGTGGCATGAAAAGGTATGTAACCTGTGTACCAATGCCAATAATTATTATTAAAAAGTAACACTGCCCTACCTATTGAAGAAAGACTCATTTTAATGTGTGTTTGCTGTAGGAGTTGTATTTACTTCTTTTCACTGAAAACATCAACAACATATGTCATTTGCCCGTCTACATACAACTCTCTATTTGTACACACCAGACTGTTTTTACGTGTTTTCTACAAAGTATTTTTGATGACCTGAGTCCTGTGTTCACAGCTGTAGCCATGATCATTATTTACACAGCAAAGTGCTGTAATCCAGAGTGACAGGGCACTGACTGAGACAGAACAAACAAGTAATCAGACAAGTTTACTCCACTGTAGGCCAGTTATCCAAACCACTTATTAATCATCTATTGACTCCTAACACAGTGTGCACACACAGTTACAGTAACGGTAGGTCAACATTGTAAGGGGAAGTGCTATCCAAAATCTCATAAATCTCCAAATAAATGGCTAAATGGAAGCAGAAGAAAATGTCATATAAAGTAATTGTATGTATTATATCAACCAATAACACTGGGGAAATGAGCAGTAAAATGAGGGTAGAGAGAGTGCAAGGTTTTCCTGCTCAAGTGACAACCCTGTTCCCAGAAGGATGTTCCTGACTTCAGTTGTGATGAATGAATTGTGTGTAAATCCACGACCTCACAAAAACACGTGTGACTCAGGTCCAGATGTTGATCTCACTACATAACACAAACCTCTGCCTCACAGAAGTCCGCTGTGTGCAGATTACTGTGCCACTCTCATTGGTCTGCAGCAGAAACAGTCACAGAACTGTCTGATTGCACCTCTCATTTATGTAGGCAAATTTGAAAAATTGCTCAAAATTTGCTTGATGAGCCATGGTCGTCTTTGCGCTTCGATTGTATATGAAATAGTTTCTCATCATTGTGTCTGTCAGAGTACATTTGATGTGATTTTCACCCTCCATGTGTGTGTCCTCAGGCTCTGGCAGTGGGAGGGGTGGGCTCCATAGTTAGAGTCCTGACTGCCAGGAAGACTGTCTGATCGTCCAGCACCCAACAGAGTCCATCTGTAAACGACGTTAGTCAATAATCTGGCCAAACACAAAGTCACCGGAGCTGATGACTGAGACAAGCCTCTTCTTTTTCTGCTTTTGGATACGATCCCGTTTTGTTTTTGTACTGGAACTGGGTGTCTTCCTGATGCAGCTCTTTCCTCTTTTTTTTTTCCCTGCATTTACTATTTTCAATCACACCTCTGGGATTTGGAAGTGCTGGCAGTCAGGCAGGGAGGTGCTGGCACCTCACACTGTCTGTGTTTGCCAGCCATGCAGAACGAAGACACATTTCAGACGCGTCACTCAGACACACTCTGTCCAAAGCAGCTCCTCGCTCCTTTCAAACTGCTTCACAGCTGCTCTGATGCCTCTGCTGGCTCCCTGTAACATCTCTCCTCTTCTCTCCTCCTCCTCCTTCCTCTCTGAAGCCTCTGAGTCATCCAGGTTGAGGAAATGGAAAAGATTGTTCTTGGGTGGACTGTCATAGACTGGTGACCTGTCCAGGGTGTTTCCCTGCCTTTGGCCCAGTGCATGCTGGGTTCTTTTTCCCCCCTAACGTTTTAACTTCTGAACATCTTTGTTCATTTACTTTTTTTTCTACTTAGACCAATTCCACATTGCTTATATTGTTTCTTTTTATATCTGAAATAAAGAACAAAAATAATGTGCTAAATCTGAATATTGACTGATTCCATTCTGTCTTGTTGCTTATAGCATTAATTCAAAAAAGCTTTTTTTTTTCCCAGGTGCCCTTTCAGTTAATGTCTCCTATGTCTATAATTTAATAAGAGACAAACAGAAATGTAACAGTTGGGACCAGGCTACCAGCCAGGCTCATCAGTGGAAACAGATTTAGTGGCAGCGGTGCTAAAGTCACTGTAGAGAGTTGATAGTCACTCGTGGTTCAGTATGGTTATGAAGGGAGTTTTAATTGTTAAAATGGCAACAAATGTGTATCAGCACTTTCAAAGTCCTCTGAGCTACCTGTAAACCTGCTGTAGTTTGGTACAGGAGCATTCAACATCCCTCTGTGTCAGGCAGGAGTTCAGTTTCATACTGTGTGCTGTACATGCCTGTGGGAGGGGAAATAACTTACAAATCTTATGTTCCATAATAAGGCAGCTTTTTTGCAGATCGCTGTAAAAGCACTCACATGAATTATAGTTAGAGTTTATAATTGCTTTATGGGCATGACAGGAGAAAAACCAGAGCTCATCATGCGCTTTAATCATTCCCTTCTACACTTTGTATCATCATTGTGGTAGTTTTCATGTCTTACTTTGTCTCCAGCTTTGAGCTCAGTGCCGTGGTCTTTGGTTCACTTGGATCGGAGCTGTGGCTCAGGAGGTCGAGTGGGTCTGCATGCCTTAATATCCTTGGCTAAAATACTGAACCCTAAATTGCCCCCAAATCAGCCATTTGCCATTCAGCTGTATGAATGTGGGTGTAAGTGCAGGCCACTGACAGCTCTGGTCAAAAGGTTGTCTACGGAACACACATCTCTAAATGTATTATTTAAAAAACCACTAAACCATATGCTTCACATGATCTTGTACATTTGTACAAATTGTCCAGACTGTACAGATGGGGCATGTTTTCAGGACAACCTCAGATAGAGTTCATTTAATCCACTTTTACTCTCCTGCCTACAGAACTCTTCTTCAACAGCGTTCCTGCTCCTCGCACAAATGGAAGCGTAGCAGTGAGACGTGGAACATGGATTGAAGTTGTTTTATATTAAAGGTGATGCAGTAAACCCATTTTACATCACTGAGAACACAAGCAACAGCACTGTACTGAACACAGATTCAGGTTTATTGTCCAAACAGAAGGATGCAGTATACAGGTTCCACACTCACACACACACACACACACACACACACACACAGCTATCAGACACACTGGTACCAAATAAGGAGTGAAGCTGTTTTCATGGAGTTGTGACTTGAGCAGTTGATTTACACCTCTGACCCACTCCTAACAGGACAGTTCAGCTGGTCAAACTTCTCACTTTCTCTTTCCTAAACCTAGAAAACTGTTGAAAATCCTTCAGTATTAAGTGAACCCTGTGGGATAATGAGATTAAATTATGAACTGAATTGGCCACTTAATCTGTACAACAACAACTGAGCAGAAATGAAAGGAGAAAAGTTCATTCCTGAGCAAATACTTTGAGAAAATAAACCTGTTGTTGTTATTGAGAGAGGCCATCTCTGTGACAACTGCGTTAAATCTGTCTGCTGATCAAGACCAGGAGATGCCCTGAAAGCTCTGTAAAGAGCTATTATGTTGGATTAACAGAAATAATGTAAATCACAGGGAGCTGAGCACCAGTGAAGGGTGGTGCTAGATTTGAGGTTTAGGAAAGTGAAATGCATCCTCACATATATTGACTGAACCGTCCTTAATTAAACTAAATATGGTGAAATCATAAAAAGGCTGCATCCTAATGTTAATGTGAAATATCTGAGTCTGACAATTCTGTGTTCAGATTATCAGATCACACACTGTTGATGTGGACCCTGGTTCTTTCAGGTTTTATGACTCCTGGATCAAATGAGTTACATGAAAACTGCACTGCAAAATAGCAAACGTGTAACAGAGTCTAATGCGAGAGAAGGAAAAGGTTTCCAGCTATTCATGAAACAATAAATGCTGCCCCCCAGTGGTCGTTGGCAGCAGCCCTGACAGCGTGGACAGGAAAGTATATTTAACATCAACTTGCGCCCTCTTTGCAAATACTGCTCGTAATGTACAGGGTTCCCTGTGAGCAGAACAATGTACCCAATCAGGTGCAGAATAAATGAAGTTATAAGATCGGAACATTTATGGCACAAATGTGTTTGGCTTCACGTTCACTCACTCTTGCTCTCACACACACTTCACTTCTCCAGGCATTCTGTCCCTGTGGAACATTCAGACCCCTCCATTAGCTAAGGAAACACACAGTATTAAAACATTTAACCAAACCCATGCCATGTGTCCATCACTGAGACACGGCAAAAAAACTAATGTACCCTAACATGTTCTGTGATGTAATGTTGGTAATGTCATGATGGTGCCAAGAAGTGATGTGAGAAAAGAATCCTCCTGTGACAGACAATCATGTTCCACTGATGATTCAGTGGTGATATAACAGCAAAGGGAGTGGGTTTGTTCAAACAGTAGAGATAGTGAATACTGTAATGGTCAGACTGTCTATGGTGTGCAAAAATACCCTCCCACCCCACCCCAATCACACACACTCCTTCCTCTCCATGTTACAAAAGACATTTATAAAAGGACAAGCCATAGAGAGCAGCCACAGATATTAGAAGACAGGTTTTTCCTACAGGCAACAGATCAAGACAACAGCCATGAGACTCTACCTCACAGTCCAGGGGTTCCAGTTCAGTCTGAGAAGAAGTTACTGTTACATGATTCCCCAGCCTTTCTTTATCTGTATTTATGTAATCATGCGTTCACACTGGTAGCATGTGGTCAAAGTCACCAGAGCTCCATTCATTTTGTACTCAATTCAATTTCCTGGCAAACAGACTAAAGCCATTCAAACCTTCACCATTCTCTGGTTTTATTTGAAATACGACAGAGACATGTCAAAAAAAAAAAAAAAAAAAGTTTAAAGAACACTTGCAACATTGTCAGAAAAAACAAAAACACAGATTGGCCTGCTTCAATATCTGTAGCTTCATATCACTGTATACTGTCAATGCAACTGGATCTGCCTGCACTGTCCACTGCTGGTCAAAACTATCAACTTCCTCAGTGTGAACGCACATTCCACCACTAACAGGTTCCTTCTCATAGGCCCCTATACACTGTGTGATGACATGTCACACTGCCCAATGGGTCTGATAAAATGTTGATTCTATTTAGAGGAATATCTCTGGAAACTAAGAAAGGTCCTAATAATTTGAATTTTGAGAGGGTCATGTTATATTAGAAGAGAAGTGGTTTATATGATGTGTTATCTGTCCATGTTGGAAATCAGGTGTTTCTACCTGATCAAACAGCCAAGCTTGAAGGCAGAGTGAAAAGCTGGGGAGATGCAGTTTAGTTTGAATATGGGGATCACTGCCAGCGTTTTCAGACAGTCTCTCTTTTAACTCTTTGACTTGAATGTAAGAGACAGAAATAGTCATGTGATCAAAACAAGAGCGAGAGAGAGTTGTTCAGTCCTTAGCTCCTCTCAGCTCCACACAGCTAGTTAATCATAGCATGAGGTGGGAGTGACTGTCAGAGCATCAGGTTAGACGGAGGAGGTTTCTGAAGCTTTTCAACATCCCGCTGAGCAGCTCGGACACGGCACACTCGCACCTTCACTGGGAGATTTCTTGTAAACAAACAAAAGGTGTATTTACACTACGCAAGAATTGTTTACATCCATGTTTACTTGCTAGCAGTCATCTTCTTCCCTGGCCACGTTGTTGCACTGCTGTGGTTCTCTGCACAACAGTGTGGAAGGACTGTGTATTATGCCACCTGCGTGTGCGTGAGTGTGCGGACAAGATAAACACAACAGGAACCCATTCATAGATAAACAGCTCCACAGAGCTCAGGAAACCTTTAACCTCTACTGATTACTTCATGTTGAACACTGAAACATGTCTGAATATAAGTAGTTGGAATTCCCTTCTGGCAGATGTGCAGTCATTTCAAAAACCTTTTTGTCTTTACAAATTCAGACAAAAATTTTACACATCTAACATTCAAAAACAAATGTATTAAAACTGCTCAGACTCAATTAGTCATTTTCAGATCTAAAAATTGAATTCTAAACATCAACCTTTTTTACACCGGTGAAATTCAGGCACCAAATCCATGATGAAAAGTTTGTCCTGAACGTTTAGTCTGAAATGGTCTAATCCATTCTGTCAGACGTGATCAGAGAAAGATGATCAGAAAGATTCAAAGAAAGGAATTCAAACCACATAAATTCAGGCAGAAAGCGTTCAAAGGAAAATATTTCAACAAATTAAGTTATATTCAAATTTCAGCATTAAGCAGTCAGTAGTGATTAATTTCCAGATTAAGTTTTCAGTTGACTATAAAATTCAAATGAGTAGGACCTGTCTTTGCCTCCATACGTCAGATTCTTTTCATAGACATGTGCCGTTGTAGGAAAGCACACACACACGTGGCACACATATATATATGTGCCTGTGAATGCTGCATTATTTCAAGCTGTTTTATGATTGGTTATTTTGTAGATATGGGGTGGCTGAAGTCCCATTTTAACAAAATGCAGACCAGCATTTCAGAATCTGGACACAGGTGGTCTTGGTCTCTAAAGCTCTAAATCAGCTGTTGGTGGGTGTGTGTCACACTGAGATCTGGGGCCACCTTTTCTGACTGACAACCAAACATTTCACCACATTTCTCTTCTGACTGGTCAATTTTTTAGTTTGGGACAGACCAAAATCACACAGTATAAACGGGGTCTTTGCTGAAGACAAATACAGTATAATACAATTTCTTTGTGTGGAACACAGCACATTGCTAATTCAGACTGTAAATGGACCCTGGTTGTCTTTTTTTGGAGAGAA